>NW_004955494.1:1579941-1582375 GCF_000276665.1 Chinchilla lanigera
AAAAAAAAAAAAAAAAAAAATATTGCTCTATGTTTCCATCAAATTTCAAATGGGAAAAGCAAGTAGCAGCAAGTGGCTTTGCTTTCTTTCAGGCACAGAGCAAGTATTGGCAGGAGCTTATTTCTCTATGAGTAATGTCGCCAGAAACAGAAATACCCCAAACATTGCAATAAACATCCATATAGGAGATAATAATGTAAGCACCAAAATCACTGTTATCACTACAGTAAAACTAGGGCTGCAACTATTATTTAGAAGACAGATGATTGGAAGAGAAAGGAATCCTAAACAGCAATGGGTCTCTAAGGACAAGTTAGAGATGCTATCTGCAGCAACAGTGTTCCATGTCATAAGGAGGAGCCACTTCACCTTCCTAAGGACCATGTATGCTCAGAAAGCAAAGCAAACAATGAGGTCATTTTACTTAATGGCAACTTTTCTAATTTGACTTTTTTGTTTTGTTTTAAGAGAAAAAAAGGAATTTTAATTATCTGATTTAAAATTAAAACAGAAAACACTATTCAAAGAGAGAATGAAATAGATTAATGTAGGGAATAAGGGAGAAAGAAAGCAATTTAATCTGAGATCTCATTTCATCACTCCCTTAGAATACACTCAAACTCCCTGTTCCTCCTCCGATCCTCGCTGGCCTCACAACCCCTGTTGTGCTCTGGTGCAGCTCAGCTTCCATTATGCAAGTCATATTCCTATCAACAAATCACTTGTTTTTATTTACAGCCCATACACTGAGCTGCCATTGCTAAGAAATCTAGAAAATACAAAGATAAATACATCACAACCCCAGGCCTCTTTGACCCTCAGTGTTTTAAGATTAGACATATTCATCAAATAATCAAGGCAAAAACAAAAGCCAACACAAAAGTTAAGTTACTCCAGGAGTCCTGAATGACACTTCTGGAGAATGGCAGTCTGGATGTTCTGTAGCACCTACCCACTAACGTGCTACCTAATCTTAAGTAAATTGCAACACATATTCCTATTACAAAAACATTGCTGAGCTTGCAAGAAAATATAAGATATAGCCATGAATACAAGACCAAAAAATAAAACATGTGTTCAAATCACAAAGGAACCAGTAAGTAAAACCTGAAATTTACCTGGAGCAAAAGTCTTAATGGCTGTAAGTGAACCACTAAACCTGGTAATCCGAGGTACATTGCCTGAACCTCCAACTCCCCGTGAAGTCAGAGTCTTAGAAGGGAATAAACATGATACAAAGTAGGAAGCAGTCAACCAAAAGGAAAGTAATTCATGTCTGGAGACCATACCTGTGTCCTTAAGATCACTACATTTGAAAAACAAAACATCATTCAATGCACAAGGTAAGAAGTTAGAGTCAACAAAAGTTATAAATAACTATAGATTAATGTTCTCTTAAGAACTTCAAATAATAGAATATTCAGACACAGAAAATGAAATAACTAACCGTGATATATTTAACAATATTAAAAAGAACATAAAATTCTGCTAAGGAGCAAATATATACTTTTAAATGACCAGACATTGGAAGCGGTAGCACTCCCTCTGCTGGAAGAATATGAGAAAACGCCTTGCAGAGAAATCCAGTTTCACTTTAGCACTGAGTATGCACAGTCACATGGTATAGCTCAGTGGTACAATGCCTTCCCAGCATGGTGGAGAACGGTAATAGGTACCCTTTTTGGAAAGGGTAATAGCTAAGAGATCCAAATGCAGTAAAATCAATAGGTCTGTTTGGGGAATAGGATATTTTTGGCATGGCTAATCTCTGTGCTTCCTAATGTACTGCAGGAGATACAGTTGTTAAGGTCATATTGGAATCTGATTGTGCTTGGCCTTGAACAACCTAGTAGTAAGAGCAGGAAAGTAACAAGTTAAGATTTTTCATTTTAGAAGGATAATTTTGGTGTCAGTATGCAGAAAGGCTGAAGCAGAACAGTACAGAAAAAGAACCCAATTTGTATTGGATTTAGGCATATTTTTTGTAAAAAGTCTATAATCTGAAAATATAAGGCAGTAAAAAAGGTTCAAAAGAAAAGACTGGTTTCTAGGCTCCCAGTAACTCCTAGTCTATTAAAATCAAGTGAGCTAATACTTCCAGGGACGTAAAGATATAAAAGTGCACCTCTTTAATACAGATGAAGTCTAGAATTTTTGGAATTGGATATAAAAAAAAAAATCAGTGACATGAGGGAGGCCTGAGGTTTGTAGGAAGAAGTCATTTTTTAACCTGGCTTTGAATCACAAGAAAGAAATGTCTCGGTGAGGAAAAGGAACTGGAAGTGTAGAGATTATAGGAGCATGGGCAGTGGGTGTCAACTCTAGAAATGAGAACGTCTGAGGCAGGGCTGGGGATAGAGCTCAGCGGCACAGCACTTGCCTAGCAAGCATGAGGCCATGAGTTTGATTCCCAGTACCAAAAAAAAAAAAAAAA
>NW_004955494.1:1582475-1599743 GCF_000276665.1 Chinchilla lanigera
AGGTTGGGAGGCAGAGGCCGACATTGACATCAGCCTCCTGAGTGTGTAAGTAAACCCTCCACAGTGCTTGGGCAGCCCCTTCCCTCCAGTCCGGACAGAAGCTTTCTTTCTCTCAATAAATTCTTCCTACTAAAAAAAAAAAAAAAAAAAAGAGAATGTCTGAGGCAAGGACAGGGAACCACAGGTGGATCGTCTGGTCAAGGCATGTAAAGAGACTAACTAGCTTCTGTAGCCAGAACTGAGGGCTTTTCCAAGATTTCAGTGCTAAAATGGCAATAGGCCCAGGCCAAACTAGAAAGGCCAACCATCCTGACTGTCTGAGCATTTCGAGAAATTTGGAGAGTTTGTGGAAAGCCAGGGATTAAGGTCTCTCAAAATCTACCTAGGTGCAGCACTAGACCAACAGCTTCCTGAGAAAACGCTGAGGAAAATCCAAGGAGAGAGTTTGATCACCACCTGCCAACACAGACACATACACACACACACACACACACACACACACACTCCACACATACACATACACACGCCAGCAGCCTCAAGGTGCTTCACATGTGTTTCAGCATCCTCCAGTCCATAGAAGGGGACAGAAATGACAGTTTTTTTACCCTAGCCCTTAAAAGACATTCCTAGCCATGCTGTACCTGGCCATAGTGGTTGTACTGGGCTGTTGTGTGGGGAAGATGTAGCCTCCTCGTAGATGAAGTCCGATCTTGTCTCCAGGAAGTTCCATCTCAACGTTTTGCTTTCTCCATTCCAGTTGGCCCCCCTGATGCAGGAAGATAAATCAAACACACTGGCCTGAAGCACATGGACCTGCACTGGTCACTCATGTGCTGAGTTGTCTACTGCGCCCCCCTTTCCCACTTAGCTGCATTACTGTCTACTCAAGCAATCAAACTGGAAAAGGAAAAAATTAGGAACATGCATTTCAGCAAGCTGAGAGTTTGTGAGGATGTTTATGCCGTGCTGAGGCTGGTTGATACTGTTATGGTTTAGATCTAAAATATCCCCTAAGAGTCTCATATGTTTGAAAGGTGACTGGATCATAAGCTACTGTCCTCATCAGTGGATTCGTTCATTGATGAGCTCATTACTTGAATGGTAAATGTGCTATGAGGAGCAGGAGTCTGGTTAGAGGTAGCTCACCGGGGTGTAACCTGGCAGGATTCTAGTCCCCAGCTTCTCCCTTCTCACTCTCTTCTTCCTGGCTGCGGGGGGCTGGTGAGCTCTCCTGCACCATGGCCCTCTACCACACACTTTCTGTCTTGGTGCCAGCCCACCATGGACTGAAGCCGTGAGCCAAAACAAATCTATCTTCCTTTAACTTGTGGATGTCCAGTATTTTGTCCCAGTGACCGGAAAGTGACTAAGACAGATTTATGAACTAATACTTCTGAATAAATAATCTAAACCTTAACTGATCTCAAATTGCCCATAAGCCTCTTGAACATTTGCTTGTATCATTTGTCTTTATCTAATTGCTGAATAAAATATAAATGTGCTATCATCATGACTGATATTAGGCTCATCTTATCCAGTTCCACGGTGGATGTTTCTCCTTCCAGGAAATAACTATCTATGAACTGTCTCTGGGGTCTAAAGGAGATGAAAAAAAGTCCAAGCTACTTACAGTCTCATAGTCATACCAGATTGCATCAGGAACATATGCTGTCACTTTCTCTGCACCCTAAAATTAAAACAAAATATTGTTTTTCATGAGTCAGTCTCTGAGGGGATGAAATGGATTTCCTCACATCCCTTAGGGAAATTCTTAACTATATTTAGAGAGGGCAGACATGCCTTTCTTTTCCCTATTATTGAATCATTCCTTTCTTTTGCCTTTTCTCTTATACAGATAATAGAAGCCATAACTTGACATTCCAGGAAAAATCCCAAAGGAGACAACATTAGGAATAGTAATAATAATAAAACACGTAGCATGGGAAGCATTCCAGTTTTCATCCATCATCTAGCACGAGAACTTGCCCCAGATCACACAGGTCATTAAGGGGCGGAAACAATCACAGCCTGATCCATTTGACTTTAGAGTAAGTGCTGGTCACTGCTACATTCTGCTGCTACATCACAGAGCAAGCAATGATCTGCTGTGACAATCTGACAACACATCAGACCAGTCCTAAGTTTACAATTGCCAGCAGATGCTTCCACACTGGCTCAGAATGTGGCCAAGAAAAAAGCTTCTAGAGAGGACAATGTATATCAGATACGCCAGTTTCCAAAACCACCGCACATTCTCTTCAGGGCTGACTGAGCCACAGATGTGGGAACGGGTTTGGAATAAAGAGAAAAGATCAGGGTTTGGGGTGAAGAGAGCATAGGAACAAAAGCAGAGGCCATCGGTCTCTGTGAGAACACTTGCCGCTTCCAGAACGGGAGTGATGAGGAGGCCTGGCCCCCATAAAAACTGTCGGTGCACATCCCAAGTGTTGCTATCTCCATAGAACCTAGAACCAAAGAGATAAGTCACCAAAACGTGGGCCAGTACTACTGGCAGCTCTTCCCCCAATTTGTCCAAAGCCTACAGACTGCCTGGGAAAACACCCAAGGTTACTCTATGACACCTACTTCCTCACCTCTCCCTACCCCATACAGATCCACGCTTCCCAGCCCCTGTCTCCACCTATTCTTCCTTGCGGTTGGACAGAGGTTCCTAGGTATGTGTTATAAGCAGGTCACAGGATATAATTCTAGACATATTCTTCTTTTAAAAAGTAAGATAACCAATACATTTTAGAACTTCAGCTGACTATCAAGAGGGAACTGGATATTATCACAAAAAATAATAAATAATGCAATTTTAAAACTAACTGTTTTTAAACAGAAAATTCCAGGAGATGACAAAAACTTATCCCTAAGATGACTATAGTAGTATTCCTCGGGACTGTGACTATCACACACATGATGGAATCAACTGTATTTTGACAAAGAAGGGCTTATGAGTGCCCACTTGCAGAGTGAAATCTGAGGTGCTTACTGGCTGCCATGTAAGAGTTATGAAATTCTAGAGATCTTGTAAAATATTTTTATTTGCCTGAAACTTACCATTCCTATATGAGTCCTAGCATCATAGTGCATTACAGGGGAGACTTGCAGAAACAAACCAGGCTCCCCTGACTAAAAAGGACTGGAGGGTGTAGTTCTGATAGAACACTTGCCTAGCATGCACAGAGCACTGAGTTCCCCAGAACTACAAGAAAAAAAAATACTAACAAAACTCAGGATAAAAGAGCTTAAATGAATTTTCTAAGATATAGAATTAGTTGGTAGCAGAACAAAGAAAAGCTCATGAGTCTCCCAACTTTTAAGTCTAGTTCTCTTCCCAAAGTGGTACAGGCTATAATGTTTCAATGTGCTCCCTTCAACAGTATCTAGACAGCAACAGATTTATAAATATCAACTCAGTATTGTAGTTACACAAACACACACACACTTGCTTGAATTGCTCTAATCTTCATTCTGACATTTCTATAATATGGTCAATGTCATTAAAGTTACATTAACAAAATTCCTTGGTGTGGGGAGAACTTACTCATGCAGAAGGGGCCTGGCCACTGTGTCCCCCCGGCTGTGAGCATAGTAGAAGAGTGTGTAGAGGTAAGGCAATAGAGTATAGCGGATGTTAAGGTAGTGCCTGGAGGAGTTCAACAGCAAGGAGTCAGGTCCAAATGAGGCAGGATCCTGGTCCTTGGAGGAAATAAAAGTTTGCAATTATGAATTGCCTATGGGATATCAGAAGCACCCAGAGAATTCCAGATCCCATTCATCACAACCAAGAATCTTCTTCCTGAATGGGATGTGACTGAGGTTACAATCTTTGCCTCTGAGCAGCACAGCTGAGCAAAGGGGAACCATTTCACCAACCACGTGGTCATTACAACCTGCAACTCATCCTACCTCACTCATTCTTTAGAACTGCTCTGTTAGGAGGCTTCCACGTGAATAATTTTGAAATATTTCCCCATTTGCCTCTCATTATAACATGAGTGATGTAAAAAAAGTATTTAAATAGAAAACTTTCATAAACTTGCCATTTCCTAATGAGAAGTGACAACAAGGCATTTTATGAAATAACTCAGGTCCTGGGTAATTGCAAATGTGGGGGCAAATTAATACAAGTACAGTGCAAGTGGTTGGTTCAGATTTCTTTGTGAGAATGCAGTAGCTCCATTTTAACACATGCCCAAATTTATTTTGATTATATTTTCTGAGAGTTTACCTTGAAGCCTTGGCCGTTGTGATTTCTGGAAAATGGATAAAATGCTCCCAACTGCATCCACCGCCTGCAGAGCTCCTCAGTGGTATTCAACGCAAAGCCACAAATATCTGCACCCACCTGGAAAGGCACATAGAGGGCATGTGCACCTCACTTCCACCATGCTCCTTCACTTTCTCCCAGGGACCTCTCAACTGAACTTTGCTAAAACCTCTTCCTGAGAAGGCTCATGTAGTGTGATCAGAACTGGGTAATATTCCATGCCCATGCTTTACTGCTCAATGAGTTATTCAACCTTTCTGTGCCTAAGTCTCCTCATTTCATGAAAGTGAGTTCTTTTGCTGAACAGTAACTAAAAATTGCTGATGTCATTATTTTACCACACCAGTATCAGAGTTACTTTCTAAAGCTGAACTCTCATTATGTCACTCATCTATATAAAAATCTCTCCAGAACCTTCTTGCTGCTTATGCTATTAACTCTTCAAAACCTGCTTCCAACCCACCTCTTCAGCATCACTCCCATTTCAGTGCCACACACTGGTCCTTCCAATACATCAAGTACTCCACCTCATACTGTTTTTGCCGGCATTTCTTTCTCAATCTGAAAATGAGCTTCTCCCCACACTCGTCACTTTTTCATTTAAACTTAAGTAGCTTCTTTTCTATGAAGTTTCTCCTGGTTCCTCTGCCCCTCACAATCTTATCAAAGTTAATCTCTCTCTCAGGATCTCCTCTAAAAGTTCCCCTAACAGTTAATGCATATGTTCCTATTGGCCATTTTACTACAGCTTGTCATAAGTATTTGTTGACATACATGTCTCCTTTTAATAAATTGTAAATTCTTCCAGGAAATTAAAGGTGTGTCTGTTTCTGTGTTTATACCTTTTGCCATGCTCGCCATGCTTACTTAGTTCAGCACCTTGGACACAGTAGGAGCTCAGTAACTATTATGTTGAATTTAATTAAAAGACATTAAAGCCTTTCTAGTGCTGACAATATTATCTTTCTTTATATAGGTGCTGGATTCACAGGTGTTTTCAGTGTGTGACTTTCATCTGCTATAGATAATGAAGCTGTTCACTTTTCTGTATGCTTGTATACTTTAATAGAAAGAAATATTCCAAGGATATCAAGATTCCTTTTTCTGTCTTCACAAGACAATACAGGAAAGGCTATTACAGCATCAGAGTCTTATTGATGTTGAAGTACATGCTCTCTAGACATTAAATCCCAACCTGCCCGAGTGAGGCTGTCTAAGGATTGAGACTCATCAGAGGTTGAGGCAGAGACTCACCATTGGGATACCAAAAAGGTTGAACTCAAGCATGCCAGGGATGGACCACTGAAGGTCGTCCCAGGTGGCTGCATTGTCTCCTAACCAATGGGCTGCAAACTTGCCAGATCCCGCAAAGGTAGAACGGGTTATGATGAAACTTCTCTTGCTTGGAAACACAGTCTTGACGGCTCTAGAAAGGGAGAGAGATTTAGGGGATCAATGTGTGATCTTAGCTGGTCTCACCCCAATAGATATACCAACAATGCCAACGTTATTAAAAACAAGTGAATACCCCATTCTTCTCATCTCATTCTCTCCTAAATGGGTTAGAGTAACTGTTAGGAACATTCTGCACCATTAAGTACATTTATGTTTTGCTTTATTTTAGGTACACTGTTAACCCCATAATTTTCAAGGAGTTCAAAAGCTTTAAAAAGGTTCATAACTAGAAGTATACAATTTTTCTAGAACAAATGTGAAATTTAACTTTTCACACATGTATTTACATTAATCTTTCATATAATAAGACTTCAGACATATACAAAAATGGACCTATAAACAGCCTTTTGACAGTTAAATTCTTTGTAAAACTGATAACAATCTTATAATAAGAAAATATATTTTAAAATTATATATGCATGAGTGTAGTTTATATAAGTACATATTATTTATATTTTTAAGTTACAGTCCATCTGTGTATACATAAGTAAGCACTTTTATAGGGCTATGGGAATAGCAAGTGGCAGATATTTTTTCCTTGCTCTACAACTCAAATTCCATGCATAGGTAAAAGAACACCGTAAAAAGATGCTGAATCAAAATATAAAACCCTGAAGCACATAGACATCTGGGATTTACTTAACTCTTTGTACTGTTCTTTACCCGGTTTACCAACAGGGAAAATAAACGAGCTTTAGACTCAGAGAAAAGGGGCTAAATTTTACTTTTGCAAATTATTGGTTATTTGACCTTGATTAAGTTTCTTAACTTATCTTTCCTTCTTCCAACTATCCACTCATTTGTGTATACATTTGTTCTCTCTTTTACATGTTCCACAAATATATATTGGACCCCTTCTTCCTTGTGCCAGGCAGTTTCTTCATTCTTTCAGTAATGACCATATTTGTGTGACTTTTAGCAAACACTGTATATGAGCCACGCATCATCTAGCAATCCCATAACTGGATCATGAATAAGCCTATAGAAAGAGAGGTCTCACTCTGCTGTGGCGATGGCCATGGAGTAGCCATACAGGTTGTGGACATCATACTGCTGGCCCCATTGCTGCACTGCATCCATGCAGAGACTCTTGCTGAACAGGTACCCATCTAGGACTCCTGAAGCAAAAGGACAATCAGTGAGTGGGAACACTAGATGTGTGTTTCCTACTCCTTGCCTGTCCCAGAACCTGAAAAGGTGGCTCCCAGGGCAGGCACTTGCTGTGGCCATCCTGTGAGCAATCATTCTGCCTTCCCACTCTCAGAACACTTTCATTTAAAACAGTTTAACATATAAATAAACTGTGTTGATCCCACACACCCTCCCACCTGGGCTCTGACCAGAGGCAGGCATCTAGAAACAAGGGAATTCAGTTAGTCTGGGGTCTAATCTGAATTCTGAATTCTTTAAGTCAAGTTAAATCATCCAAGGATAGAAGTATTGGATGGAAGTGTAAATTAATTTCCAACTCCTTTTTTCCCCTGATCATATAATATAAAAAATAATTTCCAATCTTGCTTTCATCCATCTCTGCTCCCACTGCAGCACTCTGGTTTAGATCCAAATCCCCTTTGGGACTTGATTATTGCCACAGCTTCTTATTGACGTATTTATTTCTACCTTATCTTCTAATTCATACTGCATATTAATGTCAGATTAACACTCTTAAAACCATTTAACTATTGTACTTTCTCTAACTAAAACATAAATAGCTTCAGTCTCCAAAAGAATGAAATCTAAACTCTTTAGCCTCCCACTAAAGCCCCTTAGTATTTGATTCTGACCTATCCTGCCCCATTTTCCTAGTTTCCCACTGGACTGAAGTCACCATAATGTGTTACAATTCTGGTAGCTTCTTTACTTTCTCCACTCACTTACAATTTGTTCTTTTTTTTTTTTTTTTTTTATAAAGGGTCTCTCTATGTAGTGCAGGCTGGCTTTGAGCACACTATGTAGCCCAGTCTGGCCTCAGACTCATGGTGATCCTCCTACCTCATCCTCTCAAAGTGCTAGGATTACAGACATGCACCACCATGCCCAGCATACAATTTATTCTTCAACCTATAACTTTCTTCAAACTGTAACCAGTGCTGTAAGACCGCACACTGAGAGATAATGTTGTTCAAACTTCAATGAAATCTTAGGAGCAACACTTTACCTGACCTCCCAGGCTTTAACTGTTCTAGCTTTAACCATGTCTGTCCTTCAAACTGTGGATATCATCAGATTTTGCCCTCCCCTGAACACCAGTGTCTTGTTGTGCACACTTAAAAGTGGCACAAAATAACCACTGATCTCTGGATTCTACCCCATGTCCTCTTTAGGTATTACACTGGAAATAGTTTGCACTGCAGGCAAAACTAGATTGACCATTTTGACTCGATGCCTCTTTAGGGTGTTTCCATTTTCTTTCCTAGTTTTCTTTATATATTACATTTCTCTTTCCTTGTGAATGCCTATGTATATAAACTCCCTTGACAGATTGTTCAGATCTATCCTCATGAATTTATGATACCAAACATGCACTAGCGCTTCAATCAGGCTGACCAGGAAGACTTACGGGGAGTGAATGGTGGATAATTGAGATTGTTTGTGGAACACCCTGAGACTGAACCATCAACAAAGTTGGAGACTTCATTCATATCCTATAGGACAAAGAGCAAAAATAACTAAGAAAAATAACATGCTCCATGATATTATACTGATGATGTCCCTTTTTTAAGAATCAGAGAAATTAGTTCAGATATTTCTTTCTTAAAAAGGACAGTTGTATTTAATATATTTACATAATATAAATTATATTTAATATAATTATTATATACAAATTGAAGGGATTCTCAGAATTTTATATATATACATTTCATCTATGTATAAAATCACTAAACACGAACAGCTTCCAAACATATTAGGCAAAAAATTCAATGTATATGATGCCACATACATCATCTTATAGTCTCTATATATCCAAATATAGCTAAAAATATATATACATATAAAGACATATATAAATGTATGCATCTCTCAAGAAAGCAATAGTGCAAGCATATGCCAAAGCTGTGAAAAAGTAAAGTCTAGAAAGATCCACATCAAAATATTAATAGCAGGTATCTTTTGTTACTGTCATTTATAGGTTTCTTGCTTCCCTCTTTCAGCTGTTTGTATGGTTTGAATTTTCTTCAGGACTCTTATAAATTGGAAAAGTTAACTCTAGCGCTCCTTAAATTTTTCTCAATATCAGCTGGGCTGCATTTGTTTTCATTTGGAAACAAGAGACATTATATGAGCCATCTTTTCTTGGAACAGACACGCTTTTGGGTGCACCTGGGTTCTTTGGTTCTGATACATTTGTCCAACATGACCAAATGAAAGAACCTTGAACTGGTAACTGGCCAACTCAGGTACTTTACGACAATGTAAGGGGTATATGAGCTACTTTGACATCAGCTCATTTTGGAGAATATTCTTCAGTTCCCACCAGCTCTAACATGATTTTTATTCTAGGCTTCATGTTTTGGTATGATTATTTGAAATAAGAAGCACTGCAATTTCTGTCATATTTGATTTATTCTTGTCCTCCTCTTGCCCCATGACTCAAAGACATAGACACAGACAGACATATAGACATAGACAGAAACAGACATAGACATAGACAGACACAGACATAGGCATAGACATAGACATAAGCAGACATAGATGTAGACACAGACACAGACATAAACATAGATGTAGGCAGACATAGACTAGACAAGACATAGACATAGACACACTGTCTGATTATTTGTTAGCTAAGAATCAAAGTATTAAATACTCACAATCCAGATTCCATCAAACCCCACTTGATTATAAAAAAGCTCAAATTCCTTTGTCCACCAAATAGTACAGCTGGGATTGGTGTAATCAGGAAACACGGTATTTCCAGGCCAGACCTGAGGAAGAAAAAAGGAAAGCACCAGTAAGAGTAAATAAAACCCAAAACGTGCAATAGATATTATGAAAGGGAAAGAAATTGCTCAAAGGAAGTAACAACTGGGATGAGGGAAAGAAGAAAGAGAAAGACAAGGAAAAGGAAGGGAAAATATAGATATAGATATACATGTGGGTAGATAGAAAGATATATAGATATATGTATATAGAAGGCTAGCTGGGATAACTGTACTGCTGAAGTCTAGAGGTTTATTGAAAGGAACAGTTAATGCCTAAATTTTTTCTTTTTGACAATTTTGCATGCTTATATCTAGTAATCTGAACAACTATAATCTGAAGACAATAATATGCAATGTAACAACCATTGGTGAATTCCTACCATTTTGTTTAGTGAAATTCTGTATTGTTTTTAATGTTTTTGTTTGTTTTTATTTTTTATTCTCTTTAATGGTCTGACCAATCTTGCATGCTTACATCTGGTAATCTAAGCAACTTCACTGAAGATAACAATATGTAATATAACAGCCACTGTTAATTCCTCTCATTTTGTTCTGAAACCCTGTATCATTTTTATTGTTTTTATTTTTGTCTATATTGTTGGTGTTTTGCTATTGTTCTTTTTTATCACTCTCTTTAAAATAAAAAAGAGTAAATTAAATAAATATAGAGTAAAATAAAGTACTATACATAGAAATTACTAATTTAATCATGAGTACAGAGGAGGCCAGGCTCAAGTCCTGTTAAATTAGGAAGGTAAATCACTCAGGATATAGACTACTGAAAATAAATATGGGAAGATATCAGAAAGATACTTAATCAAAATGTTTTTGTTTTGTTTTTTGTTACAGCCACCACCACCATCACTACCCTATTTTATTTTTTAATTTTGTGACAGGGTCTTGCTAAATTGCTCAGTTTCCCAGGCTTGGATTGAACTTGTAATCCTCCTGCTTCAGCCTGCCAGACTGCTGGAATTACAGTAGAGCACCACAGCACCCAAATGAAAACTATTTTTTAAAGAAGTTCTTATTAAATAAATCCATGAATAAAAGCCTTATATGATTTATTAATCTTTGACTCTAGCTTATCCTCCTTATCACTTTCTTTAGTCTTAATTCTAGAAATAGTGAGGAACACTCTGTAAATGGGTCCATTACAATCTGTGAATTCTAATAAGGTTTGCTTTTCTCTATTCCTTCCCTATCCAACTTCCTTCCTATACCCATTCTAAAAGGGTTATCTGAGATACTAGAAGTGAACCAACAAGGTCAAATAAGACTTGAGAAATAAGTGGTCAAACTTAAAACAATGCAGAAAAGCTGAATAAGAAAGAGGCATGAAACATTTACACTGGATTTACCAAGTAGGTGGTAACTTGTGCCGATTACCAGAGCAGTGTCAGTAAAGCTACGTGGAAGAAAGCAGATGCAGTACACTGAAGAGGGGATAGGAGGTGTGGAAGTGCGCTCTCATTGTGATAGCTCTTGTTTAATGGAAACTGGCTATGGAAGGCATGGAAGAGGATGTAAAGGGTACATGTGAAAGATGGCTGGTAGACACTTGCGGATGAAAGAGCAAAGCAAAATTTAGCCTCAGCAAACACCACACATCTGAAAATGGACAATCACACACACACGTGCACACACACACACAGGAGTCACAGCTTCTCCACAGACCCCAGTTCCCAATTAAGTTACCTCTCCAATAATTGGGTTCTGTCCATCTGAACTATTCACCCATATCTTCATTGCTGAGCCCCGGTCATATGGCCCATAGGGATTACTTGAGGAAGAGTTGTTGGAGATGGCTGGATCCTAAGAAGGAAAAAACACAAAGAAGAAACTAGCTTTAAATTGGAGGCACTGAAAGGGGACCGGGAATTTCTGGATCCAAGAAGCAGGTGTGGGTGCTGTGATAAAAAACAGTAAATATCTGATTTGAAAGAAAAAGTGCTTAACACATACCACAATGATGACAAGTTTCTGTCCATTATTGTGTAACTCTGTAACAAAATCAGGGAAGCCTCTATAGTTCACTGGATCATAAGTGAAGTCTTTCCTCTCATCCATATAATCAATATCACCATGCTGAACATCCTGGAGGAGTACACAACACCAACAATTTAGCACCTTGACTTTGCCTGTTAAAATGACCTGGTCTAATTATCAGTGATTATTGAAGATATATTCAACTCTGGGCTGGGATCAAGCAGAGTTCTTACCCAGTTCTTAACCAACTACCCATTGTTTCTCTAAGGCCTGGCTCCACCCTGCAATCAAATAAACTGGATCATTTATGACAATCACTAAAGTTATCTAGTAAATTTCACACTGTCCACAAGATAAAGGAAGGAGGGGTCTCTCTCTGTTGCTGCAATTTCTCTCACTCACTTTACTGCCCCACAATGTGTTTTTTTATTTGTCTTTTATTTTAAGTCTTCGGTATTTATCCTTTCCTAATTCTACCTGTGGAGCCGGAATGAAGCTTACTCTAAGGCCCAGCCGTCCATTGGGTTCTGTCCCAGGGAATGCACTGGGGAGAGAAGGGTTATTGCAGAACTCTTATCCTTTCTATGTCTTCTAATACCTCATTGTCCATAGAGTTCCTAGTGTAATAGGCACATTCAAATTTTGCCACTTGAAGCATAGACATGTGATCTAAAAATATGATTGTTTAATTTTTTTAAATTATTGTAATAAAAGATACATTGCCATTAATTCCTCTCAAAACATCTCCTCACTTCAGACAGAACTCATGTAGCCCTTTGTTCTTGCCATTTAGTGACAAGTTCTGGAAGTCCTTTTCATGGCTTTTGTTGTACTGTCCTGGCTGCTTCAATGTCCTGAATCAATTCAAAACTTCTACCAGGTGCCAGAATAAAGTGGATGAGGACACATGGCAATGTTTTTATAAACTTGTTTTTATGTTGGATGGTGCCCAGTAGCAGCATTCACCATCATTTCAATTATACCTTGTAAAGACACTCAGGAAAGAGGACTTCCAGAACTGCTCCAGAAAGTGGCAAGAATGATGGGGTAAGTGTGTTAGAAGTGAAGGGGAGCATTCTCAGGGAAATTAATGGCAATATGTCCTTACTGTAATACAGTTTTAATTTATTTATGGTATTTTTTATGACCCCTAGTATTTTATAATTGTATGTATATACTATATACTTCCATTCACTTAATCCTAGCAGAATTCAACTCCTATACTCAGTTAATAGTTTTCAGTTCCAGGTCTCAACGCTCCCTCTCACATATCACTTCCTTGTACAGCAAAAAGTCCAATTCTTTGATTTCCGATATAATTTAAGAAGGACATGGCTGTTGATATGTAACAAGAATGACATAGAAAGTAGAGAGACACTATGATGTTAGAGATCTGAGTTTGAAAAACATTTCCGTGGGTTTTCTAACACTAAACATGATTCATGATCTTAAATGGGGTTCTAATACTAGAATGGAATTTTTGAGACAGGTAAAAATAGCATTGACATCATACCTACCACAGTGTACACTGCATGGTAGCTCTCATTGGTATGGACGTTGTATTTATATCTTTTACCTCAATCCTGCCCTTCCCACCTCATTTGACCCTCTCCTCCTCACCTCCACCATTCCCACCCCTAAATATATAAAGCTGCTGAAGGCTGGTGTGGCCAGCAGGCTGTGCTCTACTCTGAGCAACTCCATTTTATAATTGATACTTTCTCCTGAGTTACTCCATGTTGAGTGCAACTGCAAAAGCAAAATGTCTTGGTAACATCTCTGTGAAAACAGATAACTAGCAGACATTGGATACACCAAATTTATTAAAACTAACAACCCCTAGCTGCACAGAATAGTCATAAGTCATAAACTCATAGATCATCATGTTGATGCAAAATTATCATCTGTGTATTTACTCAATTAAATCAGGGGCACATTATGTATCGAAGCCATAGTGTAGAATACTAGATCCCTGAGCTTATCAGACACACCAGACTAATGAATCATGCAACTTTTCACTTGCATCATATAAAAGGAGGGGTACACAACATAAGGGTCTGGACACATACGTTTGGATCTGTCATCTTATCCATCCACTGGATGAATGCAACACAAGTTCAAACACCAGCTCTCTGTCCCCAGGCTTTAGTTCAGCTCCATCTCCTTGCTAGACCTGGCTCATTCCAAACTACCTGCTGCCCAGATTCAGTCTCTGAACAAGTTCTGTACTCTAATGGCTCAGCAGGCCCTTGAACATGTTCTGCCAGGTTTTTCATCTTATTTGGACACCTGCTTTTGCTTTGAAGCTTGTGACTGCTATTAATCCTTACTTAGCCTTTATGAAACCTATATATTATTGGGTGGACTGTGATATATGACTCAAGTGTTACAGATACTAGTAATTAAGGAGAAATTTTATATGTATATATATACAGGATAGTTAGCATAGTTGTTCTACTGTCTTCTATTTCTTTGCTGAAAGAAACTGTCAATGAGTCCTTGATTGATCAATATTGCATGTCTCTATCTGTTTTCATGAGAAACCACTTTGAAGATAACAATATGTAATACAAGCATTGTTAATTTCCTACCACTTTGCTTGTAACTCTGTATTGTCTGTACTGTTCTTTTGCTATTTTGTAAAAGGCTGTCTGTCTGTTAATGTTTTCCTCCTTTTATTTTTAAAATAAAAAAAACAGATTGGAAAGCAATAAAAGAACTTGTGATTGCCCTGCTCATGGTTATCTAGCAAAATCTAGACACTCAGGTAATTAAAACTGACAAAATTGTTTATGAACTTCTGCTTATGAAATTAGTTTGTAAATTTATTGTGATTCAATAAACTGACATCATGGAAAGACACAAAAATGCCTAGTCTATGTTGATGGTGTATCCTATTCATAGCAATGGGAGAATAAAAAGTAGTGGGACCTGTGGCCAAAATTGAGTGAATCATCCACCCAGATGTCTTCAACCTCTTTTTCTGCTTTCCCTAGGTGGTCTTAATCATCTTAAATCAAAAATCTGTTATGAACTTTTTTTTACACTTCAATTTTATGGGCTTTCTAAATCCCAATTTCAAAATGTCTACTGAAGTTATATCTCGAATACAAATAGCCACAAAAGAAAAGAAAACTCTGTTTATTGTCAGTTCAGTAGCAATCAAAATACCAATGCAAAAACAGATGGAACTAAAACTTGTTACTTGAGTCTTTCAATCCATTTAATTATGCAGTGTAAGTTCTGTCACCAGTAGGCTACTACACAGTCTCAGTCAAGGTATTTCCCCTAACTTAGCTTCAGTTTCTTAGCTATCCAAAAAGCTTGTAACCTATATGACTGAGGATTGTTATCCAGCATTTTGGCCTAATCCCTGGGACCTAAAATTACTTCCCTTCAAATATAGATTAATGCACAATAACTGGCAAGGGGTAAAGGAATCAGGAATCTGCACCACTCATTTCCTGAGATGAAGCATAAGAATCAAGTTTATCCCAGAACTTTGGAGGAATTCTAAAGATATAATATCACATTTATTGTCAATACCCACCATGAAGCTTTTGAGTCAAAACAATCCAACCAAGAAAGAATATCAATGGTGAGATGTACCTAAATTGGTAAGTATTAAAAGGCTATATTCCAGGCTGGAGAGAGTACTAAGTACTCTAATAACAAAATCACAGTATGTAAAATGTAGTCAATATAACAGCATAAAAAATCTTACTATTAAAGCATATAATAAGACACACAAAGATAAAACTAAGTTGTCTCCTCACTTGTAATGGTAATCTCTACCACTTCCCACTAGACAGAACCAGAATCCCTTGAAAACATGGTTGGCACAATAAGTATAACTAACCATCTCAGTATGTAAAAATCTTTTTACTACAAAAAAAGAACCTGGTCAATATATGCAAATCAATCAATGTAATACACCATATCAATAGAGGCAAGGACAAAAATCACATGATCATCTCCACTGATGCAGAAAAAGCCTTTGATAAAGTCCAACACTCATTCATGTTGGGAACCCTACAGAAAATCAGAATAGATGGCCTTTACCTTAAGCTGATCAAAGACATGTATTCTCAACCAACAGCTAACATCATACTAAATGGTTAAAAATTGAAAGCTTTAACTTTAAAATCAGGAAGAAGACAAGGGTGTCCACTGTCACCACTCCTATTCAATACAGTTCTGGAAATATTGGCAAGAACAATTAGACAAGAGAGAGAAATAAAAGGAATAAGGATAGGGAAGGAAGAAGTGAAATTGTCATTATTCACAGATGACATAATACTCTACATAGAAGACCCCAAAAACTCCACCAAAAGGATCATGGATTTAATAACCAAATTCAGTAGCATAGCTGGATACAACGTTAACACTCAAAAGTCAGTAGCATGCCTGTACACAAGTAACAAACAGACTGAGAGAGAAATTAGGGAAACTACACCTTTCACATTAGCATCTAAAAAGATGAAATACTTAGAAATCAATCTAAAAAAAGAAGTAAAAGATCTATACAGTGAAAATTATAGTACTCTGAAAAAAGAGATTAAAGAGGATATCAGAAAATGGAAAGATATTCCTTGCTCATGCATAGGAAGAACCAACATTGTGAGAATGGCCACACTCCCAAAATTGTTGTACAGATTCAATGCAATCCCAATTAAAATACCATTAGTATAATTTATAGATCTAGAGAAAGCACTCCTGGAGTTCATCTGGAACCAGAAGAGGCCTAGAATAGCAAAAGCAATCTTGAGAAACAAATGAAAGGTAGGAGGCATCACAATTCCTGACTTAAAACTATATTACAAAGCTACTGTGATAAAATCAACATGGTACTCGCACAAAAACAGACCTGAAAATCAATGGAACAGATTAGAAGATACAGATACAACTACAAACACACTCAGTTACCTGATCTTCGACAAAGGGGCCAAACATGCTCAAAAGAAGAAAGATAGCCTGTTTAATAAATGGTGCTGGAAAAATTGGCTTTTCACATGCTGAAGACTAAAACTAGACCCATGTCTTTCACCATGCACTAAATTAAAGTCAAAATGGATCAAAGATCTAAACATTAAAACAGAAACACTAAATTTATTGGAAGAGAAAGTAGGTAAAAGTCTTGAATACATTGGGGTAGGCAGAGAGTTCATGAACAAAACCAAACTGCTTAGGAAATACTTCAAAGAATCAACAACTGGGATCTCATCTTATTGAAAAGTTTTTGCACATCGAAAGAAATCACCAAGAAAGTAACAAGAAAATCCACAAACTGGGAAAAAATTTTAGCCAACTACCCCTCAGACAAAGGACTTCTATCTAGGACATATAAAGAATCAAAAAAAACCAGGCCTCCCAGATTCAAAGACCCAAGCCAAAAATGGATATCTGATATGAATACACACTTCTCAAATGAAGACATACTAATGGTGAATAAATACATGAAAAAATGTTCAACGTCATTAGTCATTCGAGAAATGCAAATTAAAACAACACTGAGATTCCATCTCATCCCAGAAAGAATGGCTATCATCAAGAAATTGACCAATAACAAATGTTGGAGAGGATGTGGGGAGAAAAGAACCCTACTCCACAGCTGGTGGGAGTGTA
>NW_004955494.1:1600513-1608772 GCF_000276665.1 Chinchilla lanigera
TTTATTGAAGAATTATTTTCTTATTCTCTTTAATGGTTTGAGCAATCTTTATTCTTATATCTGATAATCTGAGCAGTGTAGCTGAGGATAGTGATATGCAATGTAACAACCACTGTTGATTTGTATTAATTTGTCTTGAGACCCTGTATCACTTTGAATGTTTATGCTTTGTTTCTGTTTGTGATACTGGTATGCTGCTACTGTTCTATTTTTTGTTTGTTTGTTTGTTTGTTTATCATGTACTACTCTCTTTAAAATAAAAAAAAAAGACTGTAAAAAAGAACCTGGGGAGAGAAAGTATAAGCAATTGCTCTTGTTTCTCTAGAGAATTTCCTTTTTTTTTTTTTTTTTTTGAGAGCTTACTTACATAAGGGAGTTGTGCTGCCCGGTTTCTGTCCACAACTTCTTTCATCTTATCCAAAGTTCCATAATCGTACCGACTGAGGTGAAATCCTAGTGACCAGTATGAAGGCAGGGCTGGCCGTCCAATGAGCTGAAAGAAATATGTTAGCAGTGTTCTTTTTTTTTTTTTTTTAATTTTTCCTAAGCAGTGGTTTTGAGGCATAAGAGGTGCCTTCTTTACTAATGTACTGATTCATTAATGTCACAAAGTATATGTTCCAGCCCCTTTATGGTTAGGACCATATTTGGTGCAGCTTTATATTCTTGCACCTCTTTTTAACATAAAAATGCTGCAAGGCAAGTTTCTATTGCATACATGATATCTCAAATTTGCATACATGAAATCTAAATTTTAGCATCTCAAACTTATAATAAAGTTTTGTGGCTTACACCTTCATACTATATTTACTTTTCTTAAATACTTGTTATGTAGGATTTCCTTAGTCATAATCATGAGATCATAAGTTTACCTCTAGATATTCTTGAACCACTTGCTCTGGAGTATTTCCCAAGAACACATAGAAGTCAAGAACGCCCCCAATGGTGCGGTAAGTGATTGCTGGGGCTGGCTGGAGGGCAACCTCTTAAAAGATTTAAAAAAAAAAAAGCAAGAAAGTAATTAAAATTTATTCTAAAGTAACAGCTACAAAGTTCTTGACCAGAGGATCACTAACTATCTGAAAATTAATAATGTGATCCTAATGCCTCACATTTTGTGTACAAAGGGACAAATTCTGACACTCAAAATACACCCTCATTGCAGATGGAAACAAAAGTATTCGGTGACAAAGTGCAATAGCAGGTGACTGGAAAGTCTCAGCTCCTTATGCCAGGATCTTGGTTCTGGTGAAAAAGCTTCCAGCCTTACAGACATCCAGAATAAACTGCCATAGCATAAAAGTCATACAGGACTGAAGCATTTGTTACTGATATGCCTGATCTGCCTAAAAGTAGAACCGCCCAAAATAACTCAGTGAGCCAGGTGTGGTGGTGCACGCCTGTAATCCCAGTATTCAAGAGGCTGAGGCAGGAGGATCATTGCAAATTCAAGACCAGCCTGGGCTACAAAGTGAGCTCAAAGCCAGCCTGAACTGCATAGAAAGACCCTGTCTCAAAAAGACAAAAATAAAAACCAAACAACTCAGTGGTCATAAATCTCTTCTATTGAATTAACTTTAATATCCTCTGAGCCGATAAGCACCAATAGACACTGGCATAAAATATAACATCTCTCTTAGGGGCCCATTTGTCTTCCCAAAAAGTCACTTATTTTCCCATCTTTCTCCCTTATCCTTTCATGGATTAAGATAGTAAGACTGCTTTGAATCAAAACAATCCAACCAAGAATATCAACAATGAGAAATATCTACATTGGTAAATATTAAAATGCTCTAGTACATAGGACTCACACTCTAACCATCCCTTTCAGCTGCTCATCACTGAGCACGCCTGTGTGCATGTACGTTGCACATGTAAATAAACTCTTTTCCTTGCTGATCTTTCTTTCTGTTCATTTAAGTTGGAGGCCCCAAAAATTAAAACTAAGATGGTAGAAGAAAAGTTTTCCTCTCTCACTTTCACAACCACAGAACGTGCTGTCCTTATCCCCATCCCTCACCAGTACCGCAAGGAAATAATCCACAATGAGGGACTAACTTCCCTGAATCCCACATCAAGCAAGAGGCAAACTAAAAAAGCCAAAGCTTATTTCATAAGTTCAAAAGCCTTTAAGCTCCAGTCACCATATTCACAGCTGTCTTTTAGGTTTGGTTTCCATGTAGGGATAAAAAGGAATCTCTTTAAAGATGATTGTCCCATTGCTTAAGATTAAAATAGCCCTTCCCTGTCATCTAAACTCTAAGATAGTTTCTACCAGTTAGGAAGGGCTAAATATCTTAATTCTGTCACAGAAAATACTCCAAAGGAGGCAACCTGATTAGGGAAATGAGCAGCTAAGAGAGAATCCCTTACACATGGCTGCCATGGGCCAGCAGGTAATGAAGTATAGATGAAACAATGAGAGAGCACATAAGGCTCTAAGTGATGGCTCAATCATCCTTAAAGAGATTCATTTGTTCTATCACCTTATGGTAAAAAAAGGACTGAAGAACTGCTCTTGTGCTTGTTTCTTGCATGAATATTTCTTTGCTCCTTTACCCATGGCATTGCTGTTCATCAGAAACACCCCAAAGGATAATCCACTAGCATCTTCAAGGCACAAGAAGAATGTCTGGGCACCATACAAGTTAGTTCCATCCTGCAGAAAGAAAATTAAAAACCAGAAATGTACAGCCAAGTCTATAAAAATAATTTAAAAAACAAAATGTTGTAATCAGGTAGTTTAAACACTGCATTGCTGGACTAGCTTAGGAAATCAGTCTTAGTCATATGAGGAAATTCATGGTCAATGAAGATGCAAATAAATTTTAAAAGATGGGATTTCTCTCTGGTTGATATAAACAAAGCTATTAGTATCTTCTTATACAACAAATCTGCTGTGACCATTTATGTGACAAGAATGTGAAGGTTGTAGTGTTTGTTAGAAGGTATGGAGATGAGTATTGGAGCCGTAATTTACAAAGGTCTCTTCTCAAAGAGGCCTGCCTTAACCTGCCTGAACCTCGTCTGTTCTATCAAGTGTTGCTGTGAAATCAGCAGCTAAATGGAGCTCTTGTGTAGATTAGACTTCTAGACTCCAGAACAAGAGCTCTCCACCCTGACTAGACTCCAGAACAATTAAATCAGAATGTCTAGGGATGGAAACAGACACTGTTGTTTTCACTTCCCCCAGATAATTCCGATGTGTAGTCACATTTGATAATTGCTGCTCTAGAACAGTGTTGCTTAGAGTGTGGTGTATGCACAACTTATGCAGGGTTCTTAGTTAAACGTGGACTCCAATTCAATAGATGACGGGAGGACTGAAAGCCCATACCTCCCACAGAACAATTCTCACACGGGACGCACACTTTGAGTGGCAAGGGTTTGATAATCTTTCAGTCAATGATCATCAGCTGTTCCTGGACAAGGTGCTCTGACTCAATGTCTTCTCTGTGATGAGCATTTGTATCATAGACAGCATGGGCTTTAGGTGGGACAGAGTAGGGGTTAGATCTTTTCTCTGTTATGTAGAAACTGTTCCACCTTGGGCTATTAATTTGGCCTCTCTGAGCCTCAGTTTTGTTGGTTAAATTAGGAAATTATTCTGACTTTTTCTGGCATCTTTTACTAAATAAAAAATACATAAATACAGTTGACTAATAAATTATTTCTGCCATCTCATTTCTTTCATTAGTTGTTATTCTGAAAAGCTCCTCATCCATACATAGAATATTGCTAAGGAAATAAGAAAACAACAGTCTCAAATTTTGTCAGTCAAAACAACAAACAAAGGGCTGGGGATTTAGCTCAGCGGCACAGTGCCTGCCTGGCAAGCACAATGTCCTTGAGTTCAATTCCCGGTACCGGAAAAAAAAACAAAAAAAAAAAAAAACAAAAGAAAAAAAAAAGCCAACAAACAAAGATAAAAATAAACAAAATAACAACAACAACAAAACTCTGTTTATTCTTTCAGTACACCAATCATTCATTACACAGAAACGACTAATACACTGCTTTGATTGGGAACTTATCCTTTCTTGCTGACAAACCTCGTAACACAGTGACTTTTAAAAGTCAATGTAAAACTAAGATCATAATCAACTATTGTTCAAGTATAATTATTAATAATATTTTCTCCACAACTGACAATTTCAAAGAGAAAAAGTAATTTAAAGAAGTTGGCATTTATTGAGAAATTTGTATGTGACAGACATTCTTCTAGATACTTTTTATGTGTTAGTTCATTAAATCCTAGTCACAACCCCATGAGACAAGTATGTTACCCCCATTTTATAGATAAGCAACTGAAAGCACAGAGAGCAAAGTAACTGGCTCAGAGCCACATAACTGTAACAGAGACAGGATTCAAATTCAATAGTCTGATCCTAGTCTTACTCTTAACTCCTAAACTGCGCTGCTAGTAGTGACCTTCAAGAATGAGTCTATGGCACTCAGCAGAAAGGGGCCATCCTGACGCTTACCCCATTAGGAGCTGTGTCCCTGGTAAATATGGGCCAGGTCTTCCAATTCATGTCATGCCTGTATTGTTGATGCACATGTTCCCCCAGACCGTACACATTAGCACTCGGCAGGCGGATGGAGAGCTGCAGAAACTGATCTGCAAACAGGAGGGGCCCAATGCTTGAGTCAAACCTAGACACAGGTGAAAAACAAAGGAATGAGTGCGTAAGGGAGGTGGAGAGAACATAAGTGCTTAGAAAAGTAACTTTTAGTTCTCAGTGACTTAATCAATCCCATTTGCTCTCCTGTAACATTTTCTGGTGACTACCAAGAGATAGGACTTCTATACGGTAAGAACCATGTGGTACATCTCTTATATTTGTCACTCAGACACTTTCCCACACGACCAGAGCACTATACTTATATGATCAGAGATTGTCCAACAAATATTTACTGGTGCACAAGTAGTACCATAGGTAGAAAATGAAGAGAAAACGTGATTGTACAAACAGAAGAGAGAAAAAAAAGGTAGGTAAAAAAAATATGTACACTTTGAGATAGAGAGGCTGGGCAGCAGTAGTAGCTTACCACCTACAGGACTGAAACCTACAGCCTTCCTCTAGCTTCCAGACTTCCCTTCATTAGGACCTTCCCACTCTTTCACCCAGACAGCCTTCGAAAACTCACAGAACACGACTGTTGCTTCTTCTGGACACTTTGATGCTAAACGGCTGTTTGGAGACCTCAACTTGATAGTTCAAAGAAGCAGCAGCATTTCCACTGAAGGGCTGTACATGTTCATGGGGTACTTCATATCTGCTTTCGGTTTGGTCAGTCAACTAGACAGAATAGAAAGAAAGCCAAAACGATAACTTTTCTGTTTAAAAACACGTGTTTTCTGGTATCTGGACTGATGTACTAGAAATCAGACACTGGTTGAACTGGCATTACACCCAAGGAAATTATTTACCATGTTACCTACTTCAAATGTTTTGCAGTTGAGCATAAGTTAGCCTTTAGGGAGAGATATATACTACAATTCTGCAGAGATGGATTATCCCTAGAAAATTCAAAGCTCTGATAATTGTATTTTTCTCCTCCCTATACATTTCACATGGTATCTAGAGCAAATAAACCAAATCCAGATCCTCACCTGTTAACTCTTTAATACATATCTAAGAAGTTACCACAGAAGGAAGACTATGGAAGCTTTCAATATACAAGTGTTAAATAATAATGACATAGAGAAAAATACCTCTATTAGCAAAATGTTGTACTTGGCAGCACAGCAACTGTATCAGGTAGGGGACAAGAGCCTCTGAAAAAGATTTTTAAAAAATAAACAAACTACAAACCTTAAAGTGAAAGCGATTAGCTGTCTGGTATTCTGCCGTGAGAAAGACATTGTCAACATCATTTCCAAACGAGGATGAAGAAGGCAGAGCTTTCAACTGGGCTGTGAATCCTAACATGAAGGAAAGAAAAGGTTTAGATAGCTGAATCTGTAAATTTCTACATAATAATTAAGCTTTAGGGCAAAATGAACTAATAAAAAGCCTCTATTTGCCAAAGAAGGGAAGAAATAGATAAATATCTCATCATACTACCTTAGACCAGGTCCTGAACCTAGGTACTGCTATTATCTCATCCAAAAATCTATGCCTCTTTTTTTTAAATAAAATCTGACCGAAAATGTCCCCCAAAGATGTGACTCATTCCACCAGCCCATGGATCAGTCTGTGTTAACCAGATACCCTTCACAGTCTCACCCTCAACTTCAATACTGACATTATTTTTTTTTTTATGAAATGGGGTCTTACTATGTATTCGGGCTAGATTTGAACTCACTCTGTAGCTAGCCCAGGCTAGTCTCAAATTCACTGTGATTGATCCTACTCCCTTAGCCTCCCTTGTGCTGGAATTGCAAAGATGAGTCACCACACCTGGCTGCACTATTCTTTCTCAATTATTTTCACATTACATTTCAGGTGATCATATAAATTGATGCCATCTTCCTAAATAGTAAACCAGGTGAACGTTGAGTTCTCATAGAAAAGTCCAATGGGCCAAGAGCATCTGGAATGGGAAAACACCTCTTCCTTTACACTAAGAGCCTCCCCAGATTAGTCACCTGCTATGACCCCCATAATGTTCACTGTGATAATCTTCCCTTTAGAGTAAAAACAAAACAAGGGGATGATTGGTTCATGAACACTGATGTTGACTAAATAAACTCTGTAACAGGTTTATAAAATTAGAATGTTTCCATTTCATAAAAATTACATCAGAGTAGAATTAGAAGTAATCTCAGAAGTTACTGATTTCCAATCCCGCACTTTAAAGGTGGTAAACTTGAGGTCTAAAGTGGTACTGACCATTACGCAAGCTCACAAAGATAATAAAGGGGAAGGCAGAGCTGTAACATGATCTGTGAATCCCTAGGCAGAGAGTGCTTGTTCCTTCATGTCCAGATAGGCTCTAGTCCTTCATAAGAGCAGGGCCCACCTTCTCTCACACACAGAGGCATGCCTCCTCTTGGGGACACACAGCCAACCTCCACAGGGTCTGCACCTCCTGCCTCCTGACAGAGTCTGACTTACCTGCATTTGTGTTTAAAAGATTGCCCTCCATTTGGTAGCCATGATTCTTGGAATAGTAGCACCAAGGAATACTTATGGCTCCCTGAGGTTTCCAGCAGCAGCCACGCTGGTCACATGTGGCCTGAAACAAGACATTAGACAAAGCAACTCCATTTAGCTGTACAACATTATCTCTTGACGTATGAATCATCTAACATGAGATTATAGTGTTAATAACTTCACGTTACAAATAAAGGAATTGATCATTAGGGGATTATGCTATATCCCAAACCGTGGCAGAGCTTCTATTCACAACCAATTTTTCTGGCCAGTGTCCTTCCTATATAGGAAGCATAATGTACTCCACATCTTCCATCATAATAAAGCTGATAACTGTATTTAAATATTCCAAGCCAGGTGTGGAGGTGCACATCTGTAGTACCAGCACTCATGAAGCTGAGGCAAGAGGATTTTTGTGAGTTAGAGGCCACCCTGGGCTACATACTGAGACCATGTCTCTAAATAGATAGATACATAGATACACAGATACATAGATACATAGATAGACAGATGATAGATAGACACATACATACAAACATACATAGATGATGGGTAGATAGATAGATAGACAGAAACAGATAGATAACCCAAACTCTACCAGTTGTATCCACATTAATGCAAAATTACAAAGAGTTTCATTTATATTAGCTTCGATTCTTAAAAACAAACAAAAAGGACTTTACAATCAACTTTATTCAGAAGCTTTAAAATCAAACAGATTTTTCTTTGACTTTTAAAAACATATATATGTATATTACATGTATGTATTAAAGTCTGACATATATGCAGTCTTTCAAGTCCTCACAAGGCAGAAAGCAGTCTTTCCTTAGAATTCATATAGATTCCAGTTCTCACTTAAGAAAAGTACTTATGAAGTGGGGTGCAGTGGTTTGAATCTGTCGTTCCAATTAGTCAAAAAGCTGAAGCGGAAAGATAGATTGAGTGTAGGAGTTTAGCGGAAAGATAGATTGAGTGTAGGAGTTCAAAGTCAGCCTACCAACAGAGTGAGACCCTGTCTCAATTGTTCAATTGGAGAAAGAAAGGAAGGGAGGGAGGGAGGGAGGAAGGTAGGGGAGAAGGGGAGAAGGGGAGAAGTGGAGAAGGAGGGAAGGGCAAAAGGGAAGGGAAGGGAAGGGAAGGGAAGGGAAGGGAAGGG
>NW_004955494.1:1608872-1623667 GCF_000276665.1 Chinchilla lanigera
GAAGGGAAGGGAAGGGAAGGGAAGGGAAGGGAAGGGAAGGGAAAGATTCCTGTGTTCCACCACAATTAATGACATTTTCAGAAGGATGTGACAATATCTTAAAAATAGTAAGTGAAAAAGTTCTTGTCTTAGATGAACAGTGGCCAAAGCAGCAAGGAAATTAAACAACCTCTTTTGGTCAACTCCAAAACACCAGCTCCTGGTGTTTTGGGAATATTTAAATATTTAATATTGGCATATTTAAATGGCTTGGAATAGTTAAATACAATATTTAAATACTTGGAATATTTAAATACAGTTATCAGCTTTATTATGATGGAAGATGTGGAGTACATTGTGGGATTTAGCTCAGAGGCACAGTGCCTGCCTGGCAAGCACAAGGTGGTGAGTTCGGTTCCTGGTACCGGAAAAAAACAAAAAAACAAACAACAACAAAAAAGCCAGCTCCTGGCTGGGAAAAGGAGTTCTCATAGAAAAGTCCAATGGGCCAAGAGCATCTGGAATGGGAAAACACCTCTTCCTTTACACTAAGAGCCTCCCCAGATTAGTCACCTGCTATGACCCCCATAATGTTCACTGTGATAATCTTCCCTTTAGAGTAAAAGCAAGAGTTTCTATGAAACTAGGGGAAGGGAGTTCACAGTCCAAAACTAAGGAAAGACCATCTATTTATGAGAATAGGGAGTAGCACATAGATAACAGAACACGTGGAAAGTGTTATAAAAAGTTATCAATTGTCAATTATTGTCAATTGTCAACATCAATAATATTATATTATTATAATATTAACTATAATAATATAATATCAATATAACATAATGTAATATTAATTATAGTATAATGTTGTATAATAATATTATTAATAATTGATTGCCAATATTAATTGTCAATTATCATCTGGTTTAAATACTAAAGAAACAAGGACAGTCAAGTTACATTTATAGAAATAAATCCAGATGAAAGTTTCTTACAGGTAGCACATCCAAAACTGAAGCTCAAAAAGACTGAAAATAAAAGGGAAAAGCAAATACATAATTGAGATGCCAACTGAAAGCCAGCATTCACATTGTACAAATACATTTTTCATAAATTCACTCTTACAGACGCACTGAGTTACAAGACATCCAACACAATGATATCACACCTTCAACCTGATATACATCCAACAATAAAGACTCATGATGTAAAATTGAAAAAGATAGTACATAGTGGAATATTGTTGTGGAGCTCCCCTAAATAACCAATAGATTACACAAACATGTAAAGGTATTTTACTTTTTGTATAATATATACTCAGTCCCTGTATCCACAGGTTCTACAGCTAGAAATTTAACCAACTATTATAGATCAAATAAGTATTTTTAAAAATTGTATCTGTGGTAAATATGTAGACCTTTGTTGTCACTATCTCTGAACAATATAAAAATTGTTTACACTCTGTCAGGAATTGCAAGTAAGCTAGGATATGGTTCGTAGTATATGGGAAGAGGTTCTACACAAATATTACATTGTTTTATTTAAGGAACCTGAGCATCTGCAGATTTTTTAACCAAAGGGGCAAGGCAGAGGTTCCTGGCTGACTACATGTAGGCATTTGCTTCAACACAAAGTAGAGAACTGAACTGAATATAAGCTGGAAATAAATCAGATCCTGAAGCCACAGTTTAAGAACTAAGCAAGCTCGGCTCTACCAAAGTATTACCATCCTTCAATTTCTAACCTCTTTGCTGTTTAAAAGAGAGAAGAAACAAAAAAGGAGGTATTTCACACCCAAAGGAGACATGGAAGAAAAAGGAAAACTACTGCCCAGTCTTATCTAGGCAGAAGCCTAAAGAAAAAAGTGCACAGAGTATTAACAGATCCACAACATATTACATAATACAAAGTAGTGTTTCTTCCAGAAATATAAGGATATGGTTATAATATTACTATAAAATTATAGGTTAGAAATAAAATGAAACTTTCTTAGTTTGATAATAGGTTATCTATCAAAAGCCTATTATAATCATCTTACTAAATGGTGACATGTTAGAAGCATTTCTTTCAAAATCAGAAAAAAGATTAATTGACCCATGCCTGGGACAACTTATAATTTTAAAATATAATGGAAGTCCTGACAATGCAATGAGATTAAAAAAAGAAAATTTGTAAGACTAAAAAAGATGAAGCCAAGTAATTATTTCATTATTTCTAGATAGAATATTGTCTCCAAAGAAATACAAGAAAATATATAGAAAAAAATAGAATAAATGAGTCAACTGTTATTACAATTGAGTCTTTTATTTGTACTTTTTTCCTTTTCACCATTAGGCATTTAATGTCATAATGTAATGTAGAAATATATTCATAAGCTTGACTGCACTAAATTGTAAAACTTCTGTACATCAAGATAGCATTGAACAGGCTACCAAAGCCTCATGACCAAAGATGTTTGCAAATTTATGATAAAAATAAGAATTAGAACCCAAGAAACAAATTATCAAAAAAAAAAATCTTATACAGGATTGAAAAGATAGACATCTCAATTTAAAACTGGGGGAAAGACAGAAAAAAACTTTACAGAAAATAAATAACCAAAAGGTGGTCATCATTGTGAGTATTCACAAAAATTAACACCAAAGTCACAATGGGATTCTATTTTATAACCTCAAACTGGCAAAGTTTATCCACTTAACAGTTTACCATGAGCATCACTCAGGCAGCACATTTGTTTATGTACTGACTGTCCCAAGCGTCACTCAGGCAGGTTTCATTTCAACCAGTCAATTCTTGTATTGAATAAATTTAATAAAATTGTCACTTTTCTATTTCCTTTTATATTATCATGTGAAAAATACGCAATTTTTGGTCATCCTTTATTTAAATAATTGGGCTGGCCAGGTATGGTGGCACACCCCTGTGATTCCAGCACTCAGGAGCCTAAGGCTGGCAGATTGTTGTGAGTACAAGACCTGCCTGGGCTAAATAGTGAGTTCAAGGCCAGCCTGAACTACATAGCAAGACCCTGTCTCATAAAAATAAATAAATAAATAAATAAATAAATAAATAAATAAATAAATAATTGGACTGGTAAGTAGTTAAAAAGATTGCCAATTCTAAATATTACTAAAGATACAGAAAATGATAAAAAGATGGTAAATGAGTACAGTCAGTTTGGAGATCAATTTGATAATACCCAGTATGCTTAAAGACATACTCTCCAAATCACACACACATAAACTAAAATCTTTAGAGGGACAGTAATAACAGCACTGTTGTAACTGGAAGCTATTAAAGAAAAACTAAATTCCTTTTAGCCAGAGGAAGGGTGATTTTGACATGCCATTTACTTTGAGCAAAATGACCTAGAGGTACATGTCAACATGGATAAATCTCACAACATTAAGTGAAAAAACTGCAAAAAAATGCATTATAGATGTAAGAGACGTGTATAGGCTGTACATATCTATTATTATAAGGACAGGTGTAAATAGTAAAGATACAAAGGAACACATGGTAAGTACCAACTTCAGAACCATGGTGGCCTCTAAACAGGAGGAAGGCAAAGGTGATACAGCAGGAATGTACAGAGGACATAAGCTGTACTGACTTTTATTTTCTTATGGTGGATATTGGTTATACATTCTTGGATCTCTGAAATATTTATTAATAATTACTTCAAAGAAGTTAAGTCTTACTTGGAAAAAGATCAAAACCAAAGTGATGATAACAAAAAGTTGGCCATTATCTCAATCCCCCTGTTTTTTATTTTTTTGAGATAAGGTCTCACTATGTAGTGGCTCAGTCTGGCCTTGAACTCATGGTGATTCTTCTGCCTCAGCCTCCCAAATGCTGGAATTACAAGCATGCACCCTCTTGTTTTCTCTGAGTGCCAAACTTATTATTTTCCAAGATTCTACATATTGGGTTATCTAGCAGACTGTAAGAATATTGCCTAATGATATGAAAAGACAAACTAAAACACTCCATATTTTTACCACAATGTGTTGCAACATAGTAGAGAAGGGTTAGAAAATATAGTTTTATCTTTTGTGGAAGACACATCTTACTCTATAATTCTCAAAATGTGATCCTTGTCAGAATCACCTGGAAAATTCAGTAACATACCAAAGAGCCCCATAGGCCCTGTTCTCCTTCAGTGAAGCTGTGCCTCCAGCTCCAGGAGTTTTATTCACTTTCCAGCCAGTTCCAATACAGACTCACACACGTTTCAATCACTTGGTAAACACAACATAAATAAGCATACCTGAACTCCATTCCTCAAGATCAATAATTAAATCAAAACTTCTGAGGTGAGCACAGGGAACAGGTATCTTTTCCAGCTCTTTAAATGGTTCCCATGTGCAGCCAAGGCTCAAACCCACTGTCCTAGAAGAATCACTACCATGATATACACAATTTCCACTAATAATGGCAGAAAAGAGAAGCACTTGAGAAGTGGGCAAGTGAAAATGGAGCTCACTTAATGAATAATCCCTGATTCTTTCTGTGATAGGAAAAAAATAAATAAAAGGATGCCCAAAGTTTGTACTGTGCTGATCCGAATAGTGGGTACAGCAGGAAAAACCAAAAGAAATATAAATTGATCAGCCACAGGCCTTTTCCAACACATTTTACTGTAGTAAGTATTCACGCCTTTTAGTTTAAAAAATTCTTTTCAAATATTTTAAAATAAAAGGCTATATTGCCACACTATATACTCAAAGCACGTGCCAAAGGGGAACTCAGTTATCAATAAGAAACATATGTCTTTCTGTGAGTTACAAAGATTACTGATAAGATTACTGATGCCTTGAAATGAATAAATCTTCAGATCATTAGGAAACAACAGATCTAAGAATTTTTAAAAATCAAGTCCACTGCAGCTGCAATATTTAAAAAGAAAAAGAGCAAAGTTGCAAGGACAGATGTGACCCACTTAAAGGCAGGTGATCCCAGACCCAGTGAAAGTCAGCTTGAGTGAGCTGACAGCATTAGCTATCTCATGCCGCACGGGGTACTGGGATGGCTCTCTTTGATCCGCATTAGACCAGAGTTCATCGAGCCTGCCTCCCACTATCAATGGATGCTAACTACTCCTCTACCTCTTGCAGATCAATTGAAACTTAGAAACTGTAGAAGTAAAAGAATTTATTTTGAATTGTGACTTGGGAGACTCACATTCAGATACCTCAGGGTATTCTTAAGAAGGCAGGAAAAGTAGGCATTTACATGAGCAAACAATATTTTTTATTACAAAGTAATAAAAATTCTTTTAGGGGTAAAAGTTCCTTTGGCAATGAGAACAGGACTGTGTGCCAGGAGCCACGTGACTGATAGATGACTAAGAAAAGAATGTATACATTAATAAAAGTGTGCACTTTGGTCACAGTGTGATTATATGTTCCAGAGGCCTTCAGTCAAAGGGTAAAGGGAACTGAAGTTCACATTCCAAGCAGCAGCTGGAATCATGCAAAAGTCCTCCTTCCCTAATGGCCTCAACACTCCATTTTGAAAAGCTCTTCCAGGTCATACTTTTTTCTTTTATTTTCATACCCTGTACTACTCCATCCTGCTTTACTCTGCATTTTCCAGTAACTCACCAGCCTTTACACTTATCAATACCTACCTTGAGCAAACTAAGCATTCCACTGCAGCTGTATTAAATGAATGCAAGTTCTCTGGCACGCTTCCCGTCTAGAGGTGGGGTTTGTGCCCTTCCTCTTGAGTAGGCATGGCTCATGACTGATCTGGCCAACACAGTCCAAAAAATATGATACTACCCAGTTTCTGGGCTTGGCCCTGAAAAGGGCCAGCAGCTTTCCTCTACTTTTTTGCAACCCTGAGCTGTCAGGTAAGAAGTTCAACTCCTCTGCTAAACGGACCACTGAGAGAACCTCTGAGACTATGTGGAGGGTGAAGAATGCTCCAGTGGGATCACCCTTATGGCCATTTTTGCCAGGGTTCTAGGCTTGTGGGAAAAGTAATCTGGAAACCCACCACACTAGCTCAGCCACCAATGGAAACCACCAACTAACCCTGTTCAATACTGCTTAGAATAGAAGAACCACACAGCTAAACTCTGTCTAAATGTCTGACCCATAAAAGCAGGAAATATACAGTAGTAAAACTGTTAATATGTTAAACCACTAAGTTTACGTTAGATCTTTTCCCTCAGGAACAGATAAATGGAAGCCAATTTTGTAAGGAATTAGAGCAATTTTAGTTAGGCTATTAGTTCTATTGTGAAAATGTGTTCTTTCCAAAATTCAGTAGTTTGGCTGGAGTTGTAGCTCAGTGGTAGAGCACTTGCCTAGCATACATGAGACCATGGGTTCAATTCCCAGTACTAAAAAACAAACAACAAAAAATTCAGAAGTTGTCAATATGAGGTGTTTGTTTGTTTGCTTGCTTGCTTGCTTCCTTTTTGAGACAGGGTCTCACTATGCAGTTCAGGCTGGCCTAGGGCTCACTACATATCCCAGGCTGGCCTTGAACTCACATGGCTCCTCCTGCCTCAGCCTTTCAAGTGCTGGGATTAAAGTGTGCACAACCATGCTTGGCCCAAAGTGATGGTATTAAGAGGTGGGGCCATTCAGAGGTGACTGGATCTTACAACTGGAATCAGGTTCCTCTATAGATAGCTCCTTCTACTTTTCACCCTGTAAGGTTATAGCAAGGAAACCCTCACCAAGACCCTAGCCCCTAGGTGGGGCCTTCCTAGCTTCCAAAACCATGAGAAATAAATTTCCATTCTTTATAAATTACCCAGTCTCAGGAATTCCATTATAGCAACACAAAGTGGATTAAGGCATCTAGTGCTTTAGTCCAACATGGAAAATATGGAATAGGTTCTAAGCAGCAGGGATGTCTTTACAATTGACCTTAAGGGGCATTAGATACACATATGCTAAATCCAAAATATATTTTAAAGTATTTAATTTCTATGTCTCTTCTGTTCAATGTTCTAACAGTTAATGAAGACTATTTTTTAAAATGCCTGAGAACCTAATAATGTGAGCAAGAACTTGGAACCACATATCCAAGGGCAGTGAGCAGAATGAGAAGTATCCCATTTTCAAATAGAAGAAGAAATCTGAGGAATTGAAAACATTGGTGACAAAGGAATTACAGATGAACTTGTATTTATCAACTGTTCCCTGGCAATTTTCATGTACCCTGAATTTGAACAAATGAATGAACAAAATTAATCTCAATTCAGTGACGTATCTTAATTCTAGATATTTTATAATACACGCATCTTATGTCAGGTTTTCAAAGCTAACATAACCAGATCACTCCATCCTAAAGTGAGGTCTGCAGTATCGCATGTCTATATCTGTTTTCATGAGAAGCCACTTTGAAGATATCAATATGTAATACAACCACCATTGTTAATTCCCTACCACTTTGTTTGTAACTCTGTATTGTCTGTATTGTGCTTGTGATATGTTGTAAAATGTTGTATGTCTGTTAATGTTTCCCTCCTTTTATCTTTAAAATTAAAAAAAAAACACTAAAGTGAGGTCTGATAACAAAGACTTAAATATGCCACACTGCATCTCTCATGACCCAGAACATGACTACACTGAATGTAGTCTGAATTTTCAGAGTACATTTCTTAAGACCTTAGAGATCACTACTGTAAAATCTTTTAAAACAAAGTTTAGTAGAGTGTTCAGTAGTCATTTGTTCAGTGAAGATTTATCTGAGCACACACTATCTCATTCACTGATAAGGATTGGACAGTATACAAGAAATGTGACATGGGGCTGGGGATTTAGCTCAGTGGCAAAAGCGCCTGCCTGGCAAGCGCAAGGTCGTGAGTTCGGTTCCCGGTACCGGAGAAAAACCAAAAAAAAAAAAACAAAAAAAAAAGAAATGTGACAGTAATCAAGTTAGTTTTTCAGAAGCAACACCAAGATGAGAACCCAGTGTTCTACTATGCTCTTACCCAATGCCTACACATACAAAATGCAAAACATAAATTTAAGTCTATTTCTGAGACTTTGTAGCTCACCACTTTTCCTAGCACCGTGTAATGGCTCTTAACTGATGATGTGTAAACATAAGAGTAATTTAGGGTGGAGATTCACAATGACCATAACAAAATGCCATATTCTTACTGTATCATAAATCCCTTCGATACATTGATAAGAAAGTGGAATTTAGAAAGATGCCATGTGCCCAATAAATAAATGAAAGATTATGGAAAAGTGTGTTTGCCATAAAAGGTAACATTTCTGAATAAAAAACAGTAACCTCTCAAATATCATCATAATGACTATTATCACTGTCCTCAAAAGCACTTAATTCTAAATTACTTTCAGCCTAACCATTCTGCAGTGGTTACTTAGGGCACATGGGTTTATTTTTTAAGCTTTCCCTTGTTTTTATAGTATACTATAACTCTAAAAATATCAAAGTGTTTAAAATTATTATCTACCCCATCTTTTTTTTTTTTTTTTCTTTTTTTTGGTTTTTCTCCAGTACCAGGAACTGAACTCACGACCTTGCGCTTGCCAGGCAGGCATATCGACCCCATCTTTCCTGAGCTAGATATCTAGAAATTGGTTAAATATTTTTGTCCTTATATTGGTGGAATTTTCCAACTATAAATTCCAGAGCTAGGATAAAACTTCTTTTATCATCAATGGAGAAAGTTACATGGCATGATCAAAAAATATGATGACTAAATTTTTCTAACAAACAATTACTAGCCAGGCGTGGTGGCACACACCTGTAATCCCAGCACTCGAGAGGCTGAGGTAAAAGGATCATTGCGAGTTAGAGACCAGCCTGAGCTACAAAGTAAGCTCAAGCCCAGCCTCAACTGCATAGTGAGACTCTGTCTCAAACAAACAAAATTACTGAAGTAAAAGATACCTTCCCGTCGAGCATGATGATACACACTTGTAATCCCAGCACTTGGGCAGCTGAGGTAGAAGAATTGCTGTAAGTTCGACGCCAGCCTGGGCTACAAAATGAGTTCAAGGCCAGTCTGAATTGCATAGTCAAACCTTGTCTCCAAAAACAAAGATACTTTCCCATTAATCCCCCTCAAATACTTCTCTTCACTGCCAAAAACACTTATCCCATCATTCTTGGCATTTTTGGAAGCTGTTCTGGAAGCCCTCTTTCATGTTTTTAGTTGTACTTTTGCAGCTGCCTCAATGTCCTGAATCAATTCAAAACTTTTACCTTTCATGGTCATTTTGACTTGGGGGAAGAACCAGAAGTCACACAGTGCCAGAATCAATGAGTAAGGCAGATGTGGACACACCGTAAAGTCTTTATGGACCTGCCTTCCCATTGGGTGGCAGTTGGCAGCAGCGTTCATTGTATTTTTGACCACACCTCATAAAGACACTCTTGAAAAAGAACTTCCAGAACTGCTTCAGAAAGTGGCAAGAACAATAGGGTAAGTGTGTTTGAAGTGGGGGGGGGGTATTTTGAGGGAGATTACAGGTATTGTGTCTTTTACTATGTTTTACTTATAAAAATTACTTTCTGAAACACACTGAATTTATTTAATCAGAACTTGTACAGGCTCTTTCAGAATTGAGAGATTTGAAACCAATGTAGAGAACTGTCTCTAAAATTTTTATGGGAGTATGATCTACACGAACCTATAGAGGAACAAAGAAAATTAAACAGGATCTTAGATGACAGAACAAAGTATTTGAACTTGACTCAATACACAGAATGAACCACTAAGTTCAGTACTGTAGTTGGATAGAAATATAATCAAAATAGGATGTTAAAGAGACCAATACTAATCATAGATGTAGTGCAGTACATGGGAAAAATGGATTTCAAAAGAGATTCTAGGAGAGTAATGATGGTGTAATGATGGTCTAGTGATAGCAGTGAGAACAGAAATGAAGTACTAAGTCTGGAAAATATTACTAAGAAAAATATTTGAAAACGTTAACCAAAGAAATTAAACAGAAGAGCCAAGTAAAGGTCTTCTGACTCTGCCTCAGAAACTAAAAGCATAATGGACGTACAAACAAAAATCTGACAGCAGAGAAAGAGAGCTAGATCTGATGAGCTTAGCTGATAATGTAGGAAGGTATGAGTGGAGACAGCCTCCAACCATCTGTATGCCAGAACTAAGCATCAGGACTAGATCAAGATAAATGGCTGATCTTTCCTTCTGGGACTCAGGAAGGAGAATCCTGAAGTCGATTCTCAAAAAACAGAAAAGGTCTCCCAAATGGATTCAAGGCAGGCTGGCAGACTACTTCATTCTGTCCTGCACACAGGATTCCCTCCCACATTATTGGGAGAAAAAAAAACAATGGTACCTACAACCAAGAATCATCTGCAGAGAAATTTATACTGTTAGTTCTTCTATATGTAATCCTAAGGGAGAGGAGATAGGGATGATAAAGTTACACAACAATGCCCTTAGCACAAAACATTCTGCCTGGCTGGCCTTGAGGTGCATAATGCCTACTCTCCTCCAGCTGTACACTTCTGTTTAACATGCATATCGTATAAGTACATCATTATCTATAAACTCAGCCTCACAGCAATAGTCTTGGTCAGCATATAGTGTCCAGGACACATAACAAATGCAATAAATTGCCTAAAATAAGCCTTCCATGAGAAAATAGACCGTTGAGAGTGGCAGAATTTCTCTCTGACTGAGCAAAAGAGGAACATGTTTAATGAATGAACACCAAGGTCATAAAGTAATTCCCTTGTGTACACCATGTAGAAAAATCCAAATGTCACTTATTAAAGTACATATTTATTGAAAAGTCTTATGAGAAAACAGCAAAAAACAATTACTATGGCAGTAATAAATCTAAAGTTCACCAATATCCAGTAACAAGATGGGGTGGGGCAGGAGTGACATATGTAAAATGTGGTAGGCTTCTAAATGGGCCGCTGAATAAATGTATTCCTAGTACAATGTAAGAGGGGCAAGCTAATCAGTATGCACCAAGTTTCTGTATACCTAACATCCTACTATGCCAATCATTTAGGTACAAGACAGCTAGACCACAACTTACCATTTCTATGGATAAAGCAGCACTTTAACTTCAAGCCTCAAGCTATCCTACAGTCTCAACTTCGTCCTCCCTTTGGCATTCACCCTATATGTGACCGTGTTCCTGTAACTTCCCTTCCTGTAACTCTGTTTATATTATCTCTTCTATCTTGAATTCACTTTCCATTCCTTTCATCTCTGTCCATTAAAATGCTATTTATCTTTAATTTTGGCCCCATACTCAAAGTGCTTTTCTTTCCTTCTCCCTTTTATGTTCCTTTCTTTTTATGTCTCTAAGTCTTTTATTCACTCCTTTCTCTTCTTCTGCATTATATGGCTCCCTTCTGCCTTAAATGGCTATTCCAAGTCACTGTGTATCACACCCAAACCAAATGCCTTTCCTGATTTCCAAAGCCTCACCATCACCAACTCTAGTCTCCTCTTCTCTCACACTATTCTAGTCACACTGGGCTCTGTGCTGTTTCATAAATATATTCCAGAGACTCTCTTGCCTTCTTGATCCAACCAAATAAAGTGCTCGTGGGAAGGGGGGTGGTGTTAAAGCAATTACCAGATGCTTCAAAACATTGAACGTCTGGATATTTGAGAAATCATGTTTTCTGACTGAGTTCCCATTCCCCACTCATTTGTCTGTCTTGTTTACCTTTTTCTGGTTGAGATAGCCAGAATTATAATTCTGATGCCTCTTTACCCCATATCATACCTACCTCCACCTCACCTCTTTCCCCAAGAAGAGTAAACCACTTGAGCAGATTTGTCTTCTAATAGGAAAGGAAACGTATATGGATATATAGGCCCTGGATATATAGGCAAAATAGAAATCCTCAGGAACATCACAGATTGCTATAGACTACTGACTACAAAGATGAATGTGGGAGTGCCACATGTCCAAGCAGTAGATACATGAAGCACCTGTTCTGTATTGATGCAAATCTACCACTGCATGTCAGTGGACTTCACTCAGAAGATTGCACTTAGTTTTCATTTAGATATCATTTTTTTCTTAAAGTAAAAAGTGGCTGATAAGGAGTGTACAAGGACTTTATTATCATTGTAATCAGCTGAACTTCAGCCAGTGCTCAAGATATAGTGGAATCAAGTGAATGTCCAGATGCTGTGTTACCTTTACTCTGGTGTTTATTACCCTCTTCCTCCTAAACCATAGCTCATGAAACTTTGTCCTTATTTTAAATCATGCTTCATGCACATGTATGATTTTTTTATTGTAGGCGCTAGATAACCTTTCAAAATGCTGAAGGGAGGAAAAGCAACAGAGGGAAAGAACAGAGGGAGGGGCAGAGTCAGGGAGAGCTAGCAATCAAATGACTTTGCCAAGTGAAAGATAAGTGCATTTTTAGTAAGACTCAAATCTTACATGGGATATATTTAAACTAAAAATATAGTCACAGTTTCTCTAAAGTTCAAATTTAACCTATATTTTTATTCGTGAAATCTGACAAGCCAAGGGAATTTTCCTGCTCTTCTCTCAAAGCTGCACAATCACATGAGCAAGGATACGTGGTCCATTTACCTGAGTCACTCACAGCTGCAATATACACAGCTCTTCGTGAGTCACAAACAGAATTAAAAATAATAACGAAACAGAAAACCACACAGCAGAATGAACTCTTTAATGAAAACAAGATCTGTAACTCAAACCTGTGTTGGTGGCTGGTCAGGGATGCAGTTTATCCGTTCCAATTCATCTACCACTGGGCAGGCAGCAGAATCAGGGGTGGTGCTTGTTGTCCCAGGATCTGAGGTACTAGTTTTCTCAGGAACCAGGGTACCAGTTGTCTCAGGAACTGGGGTACCAGTTGTCTCAGGAACCAGAGTAACAGTTGTCTCAGGAACCGGGGTACCAGTTGTCTCAGGAACCGGGGTACCAGTTGTCTCAGGAACCGGGGTACCAGTTGTCTCAGGATCTAGGGTTATACCCAAAGCAAACATCAAATGCCACAGGCACTCAGTAGTCCCATAATTCCAACACTTTTAATAAATTAACTCCACTATTAACTAGGCTTCACTCTGATATCCTCTAATTTATACATCATCACTTTCTAAAGCCTCACTTTGTCTTGCTAATTTGGCAAACCAACACTATCTCCCTCGACTCGCAAACCCATACTATCTCCCTACAGGACAGTATATACGTGAGAAAAAACTTGATCATTAGATTAGAAGTTGATGAAAATGAGAAATAATTTTCCTTTTCATCTAAGGGTCAGCAAACTATGGCCTTCAAAACAAATCAGGTCAGAACCTATTTTTTAAATGAAGTATTGCTGAAGTACAGACATGTTTATTTGTTTATACTTGCTTTTATACTATAAAGACAACATCAAGCAGTGATGACAGAAACATATCGCCCATGAATATTTACTACTTGCATTTTAGACAAAAGTCTGCAGATCTCTGCTCTGGTCCTTGACTTCCATCCCAGCCCCTGACATACACAGACATGTGCAATAAGAGACCTCCTAATCTCTGCACCTCAATTCTGCTCGTTTGTCAACAGCCAACCCACTGGAAAAGGACATTTCTGAGCAATGGCGTTCTTCTGTAAATATAGAGTCTCTAATGACAAAAAATGCAAAGGGAGCTCAGCAGTCTAGAAACTGGAAGCTAGAGCCTATCCTAGAGCTAGAGAATTTTGATTTAAGGATCAGTAAATAGTGAGATTTCTTTAAGGTGTTCTGCAATACTATAGTTAATAATGACATTAAGAGAAAGTAGAGGCTTTTAAATAGTTTTCCTTTCACTGTGTGGTGGATTAAACAAACTGTATTTGTACTGGTTTTGCATAAGGGCTTTAATTTCATCTTTAGAATCACAGAATTTCTAAGAAATTGAATGACCATTAAGATTATCTAATCTAACTTCCTACAAAAAGTAGAAATCCTTGCAGCTGGGAAGGAGGCAGAAAGGGCAAAGAAGGTTTTCCTGTAGTCACAACTTGGCCCTGCATTACCTGGTTCCCTTAAGATGCTGCTCCTAGATGAATCAGATAGGAAATCCTGGATAATTTAGCACAATCCAGCCCACCCTTGGGGATATAACAGTTCAAAAAACTTTTAATACAGTAAATCACTTGTTTTTCTTTCCTGAAGAACCAAACTTAGCCCTGAAATACTTTAATTATATACTTATTTACTCTACTTTTACACAAGCATATTGTTCAACATCATTAACAGAATTATTCAGCAAAATTCAGCAAACTTATTCCATGTTGATTTTGGAATTTAATCCAGGGCACTAAGTAATGCAGAAAATGGAAGCATCAAAATTTAAACCTACAAGGACTATTCTTTTAAGCTGCTTCAGTTTTAATTAAATGTTTCCCCAACATATACAAGTTGCGCATGCGCGCGCGCGCACACACACACACACACACACACACACACACACACACACACACACACTCACCAATGAGCATGAAAGTATTGCTTCCAGCATTGATGAGAGTTCTATTCTGACAAGAGTAATATATGAAGAGAAAGCCCCAGAGTTTCTTGTTACCTTTTGATTCCACAGGGCCTGTGGCTAAAAGCACAATTAGAACAACAGCAATGATGAACACTATAAGCAAAAGAACGCTGAGCACAATCTCCAGTGAAGTAAATTTTTTCAACTTCCTTCTTGCCATCTATAAAAAGAGAAAAGAGTTTTAGATTTCAATTCTGTTCAGCACTTGATTATAAAATTTTAAGAACTTAATGGAAAACCACAAATATACAAAATGAAGAGTGTAACAAATCTCCATGTACTTATAATCTCAACTCTTTTTTTTTTT
>NW_004955494.1:1626443-1627730 GCF_000276665.1 Chinchilla lanigera
TGTTAATTTCCTACCACTTTGTTTGTAACTTTGTATTGTCTGTACTGTTCTTTTGCTATTTTGTAAAAGGCTGTCTGTCTGTTAATATTTTCCTCCTTTTATTTCAAAAGAAAAAAACAATGATGCATAGATGATACACTGTCTTCCAGCAAGAGGCATAAAATCAATCTGACTTTTTTTATGTTAACAGCTACTGATATTTCCTAGACTGATTATTTCATTGGGAATTATGAATCATTGAAGCTGTGATTCTTTCATTATTTGTTTGATGAAATATTTCCATAGACATAAGTTTCTCTATTATTTAGCTTACAAAGATGCAATTCATGAAGGAATGATGGGATAAATATTTAACTTTTTATTTAGAGGTTTTCAAAATAAGTTTTTTCCCTAGCATCTTTTAAAGAGCAAAAATGTTGCTACTGTTTCAAACATCTTTATGAAATCATGAATTAAATGCATGTGATCTTCTTAATCCAGTGATAATGTGAATTCGCATATCTTCTTATCTTTGTCCAGCAGGAACTTCTTCAAGTTGGTTCTGAGTCCTGTTGGTATAACCCAAAGAGGCTTCGATAATCTGATAGTCCTGCTTTCTGGCACAACACAAATTCTAGACTTGTACATTGTCTGTCTCAGGGTACAATTATAAACTGCAAGGTGCCCTTGTTCGTTTGAGTGGTACTAGTCTTCAGACACCACGATCTAGATGAGAACTGATAAAATTTAACTGAAGATATCTTATGTCTCATTTCAACCAGCGGTTTCCTTTTAAGATTCCCCAAGCAGTCCTTGAGGATTTGCAATTTCAAAAAAAAAAAGAAAATATTGAAAGTACACACTTACCTATCCCTGTAGTTTGAATATATCTGCCCCCTACATATTCATATGTTGAGACCTAACACCCATGTGATAGTATTAAGAGGTGGAGCCTTCAGGGAAGTTGTTATGGGGCATTCTGTCCTATTACATTCTGTCCCATAAGACTGAGTGTCCTCATACCACTCAGTCTTTTCATGGAATACTAATATATAGTTAATGACTGTCCTTTTTCATTTGCTCTGATATGACCTCCTTATCTGTTAAATGCTTTATGACCCACGTGTCAGGTAGCACATTCATTATCTGAGACCCAGTTATAGAAAGCTGGGCAGAAGATCCATGAGCAGCAGCCTTTTTCATTCAAAACCTGCTTTCTGCCCTGATCCACTCACCACTCCTTCACAGGCTCCCTTGAAAATCACACTCTGTTAGACACCTGGGCTCGAGTCTGTGCTCGCCCACACC
>NW_004955494.1:1633894-1635823 GCF_000276665.1 Chinchilla lanigera
CTTTTATCTTTAAAATAAAAATAAAAATAAAAATAAAAATAAAAAAAGAAAATCACACTCTGTTTACTCAAAAAGAACAGGTCCTTCCTACTTCCCTCAGCCTTAATTCATCCCTCCCTATGGGTAAAAATTGTGCCTTTCCTTGTGTTCTCATTCTCCATCCCATCAGTGTGTCCTCACATACCTCAGTCCAAAGAAGCCTTCCTCAGGTTCTCTGTCCAAGGATTAGATGGGAAAAGAATAAATGACTTTTCATGGATTAAAAAGAAAATGATAAAGAAAATTGCTGTTCATTGACCAAATTCATTCTTACTATGAAAAATAAAATGGAGCTAAGGGCTACTTTTTGCTATAACAAGAATTGGTATTCTTTCTAGAATAAAATATCTCAACTCTAGTCTTCCTTAGACTATCTATTACTTCATACTCTTATAAGAAATTACATAATATTAATTTCACCAATAAAATTCCAGTGATGTGGAACAAACTAAGGTTATGGTTGGGATGCAGTTATGATAACTTTAGCCTTTTAACTCTCTTGACAGGTTGAGGTTAAACATGTTAAAGGTGTGTATGATGTGACTTAACTATGCAGAATAAATGTTTAAGTGGATGTCCCTGTTTTATGTACATCTGTTTTACTCCTTTTCATTGTTCAGGTTGCTTCACTTTGACCCTTGCTCCACAAACAGGGCTGTGTACACCTGTGTTCTTGTGGCTCTCAGTGCATGTAGCTGTCAGATTGGTTTGAGACCAGAGAAAACTGTGTTTTTAGGGTAAAATGAACAGTATTTGCTGGTCCTTGAGGGGTCTTAGCATAGTGAACTTTTTGAGGTAAGGTAACATTATAATTTACTTTTAATTTAGTGAATCCAGAGTTCTAAAACAATATAGAGATACACACTGGCAAAACAGTTGGGGCACAACTCTACATTGTCATATCTCAAGCTTAAGAAATTAACACAAGCCTTTTTTGTGATATTTAGGAAAAATTATGAATGGCAGCAAATGAAAGCAAAGGTTCTCAACTGACTGAAATTTAGAAAAGTAATAACTATTCCTTAGCAGTTTGGTTGATGTTACTGCTTTTGGAACATGATAGCAGTGGACTTGAGTACTCCATGCACTGATAGAAAAGCACAGAAGACATATTTGTGAGAATCTCTGCATTTCACTCCTGTCCTAGGGCACTGCTGTCTCTGTGTTCATTTTAGGATTATGTTTGGATGTTGCATAAGTAACTATGAAATGCAAGTGTCTAAAGAAGTAAGACTAATTTTCCTTTTCATTTAAAGTTAGAACAGGAGATGGCTAATCTCCCTTCCACTTACAATATTTTTCTTCAGTAACAAACAGAAAAGGACAATACACCATGAACTATTCTGATTTACATATATATTTTTCTTATATTTTTGATGTTTGCTTATTATCTTAAAACTTCATTGTACTTAAAAAATCTTTGTTAAGTATTGATTCATCCTAGATCTATGTACAATTCAGATTTAATTTTGTGTGTTGGCTTTAATGAAACTTTAAAAGCATCCTATTTCAGAGTAATTAATCAAATAAAATAGTGTTTATATATTAGTTAGTCTAAGTGAAATATCTTAAAGATTTTCTCTCATCCTTAATAGAGCATAATTTAGTTTGACTGAGAAAGGAAATAATTGGTATATATATATATATAGTGCCTATTTCTAAAAGAAAAACTAGATAATGCTTATGGAAAATAGTCTTAAACAATTTGGGAGTAAATTTTCGTCTGAAAAATAGGTATTTATGCTGAGTCATGTTAAGCGAGTTATTTTTGTGAGATACAAACACGGAAGGTGAAAATTGATGAAATGGTTTTGCTAAATATATGAAAAATGGGATGTATGAGAACTGACCGTATAAGAAGTGAAAAAAATGAGCTTTAAAGTAAATGTG
>NW_004955494.1:1636823-1700297 GCF_000276665.1 Chinchilla lanigera
ATTTTTGGATTGGGTCTTTGAATTTGGAGGGGCTGAAATTTTTTAATTCTTTATATGTTCTAGATAGAAGCCCTTTGTCTGAGGGACCTAAAATGTGCTATTTTGATAGATTCATAAACTTTATTTCTCCAGTAATTATTTTTGTCTTATGTGAAGTCACTTAACATTTAAGTTTTGCTTAAATTATAGAAGTGTTTTATTACTTTACCTTGCAGGGCATTTTAATGCCTGCAGAAAGACTGTATAAGTAAACCATTTAAGTGGTTCTGTCTATAGTAGTAATAAAGTTCTTGCTGTTTTTTTAATTTGTCAAACGGAGCCAAGAAAGAACCCCAAAATACCCATTGAGTTTACCTTGCAGTTACAAGAATTGAAACCTTTAAAACAGATTTGCTTCTGGTTTTATTACACAGCGGTTCAACAATAGCTTTGTCTTTTTCCCTCAGTATTAATAAAAGGAGATGAGGACTTATTTTAGCTTATTTTCGGTATAACTAGCATAAATAAAAGATTTTGAGTGACTCATGTTTGTGAATTAAAATTTTAGTGTTTGCAAGAGCATTACAATTCCAAAGACTTGGAGACTCCTCTGAAAGATGAATAAAGTCCTATATCTTAACAGTTTTTGCGCTCTAAACTTTTGTAAGCTTTTTGATGTAAATGATACCAATTTAGAAACTAAAAAACTCTTTTTTATCAAATTCAACTATGAAAGGTTGCTCAAATACTGGCTTTTTCATAAAAACCTTATTGTGTTAAAGTTAGGCTATTTGCAATGCAATACTAATAAAAGTGGCTGCTTGGGTAGCTTTAGTTACCATCTTAACCTTATTTCTGCCACTGTTAGTTATTATAGATTCTGAGTTACTTGTATTTTGGTTAATGTCTCTGGACCAATAAAAAATGGTGAATATGAAAAAAAAAATTCCACAGTGATTAGTAATCTTCCATATTTGGTTAAATTAAATTAGCTAATAAGGCAAAGAGTTGGTCTTGTGTTCACTGACAAGGAGAGGATTTATCAGAATGTCATTCAAGTATCACATCTCTCTTTGGTTATTGTTAGTACTTGTAAGATGAGTGTTCTTTAAACTAATATTTTAAATTTTTCCAAGAGTTTATTAACCCAGTATGTTAGACACTATGAAGAAACACCACACATTGCTGGTCAAATTATAACCACCATATACACTATGGAGTCTTGACAACAACTATTATTATTACACTTACAACCCCAAAATTCCATTTATAGAGATTTATCCCAAAAATGCATTTATATATTTGAAGATCAATGTATATAGAGATAAAGGTTTTTCATTACATGAACCAGTAAAAATTAAGGACAGTATATGTAGCAATAAGGAAAGTACCAATTAAATTCGTTATTTAAAATTATGATGTGACTTTTTTTCAAAGTTAACCATTTCTATGATGCTCCATATTGTCATCTGGCAATTTGCCATGGATACTGAAATACTTTTTTGTTTGACAAACATATTTTAATACTAATGAGAATTATAGTTGATAATGACTGAGCAAATGTGCTAAGAGCTTTCCCTAATGTATCACATGCCATCCTCATAACAACGGCAAGTGAGTTTGGATGAGGAAGTGAAAGTTCACTCAGGTCCTTTAACCTGCCAATGTCATCTAGCTGATAAGGTACAAAGCCACTATTTAAACACCTGCCCTTTGGACTCTACAGCCAAGGCTTTTATACAATACTCTATATTCTATGCTCAATGCCCCATAGGATATGCCAGCTTAGGCTTTTTGTGAGACTGCAGTTGTATCATGTAGCACCTAGCTCATTAGCCACACTATCAGCATACACATGGAACTAGGCTGAGCCATTATATGCATTATTTTATTTAGTCATCATAATCAACTTAAGAATGGAAACTATAATCCATTTTACAAATAAATTAACTGAGCCTTAAAGAAGGTAGGTTGCTTAAGACCCAGACTTCTCTAGTAGCAGAGTCAGGCTTCAAAACAGGCAGTGTAAATCCAAACTCATTGCTTTTAAGGCTGATGTTCTACCACCTCCTACTATGTGATGTGAATACAAAAAAAAAAAAAAACAAAAAAAACTATACACCCATGAATAATAACTATCTAACGTAAGGGAGATAGGATAAGAGGAAGACAGCCATTAGGCTAAAAGGCTTATGGAAACAAAGGAAAATATTTCTGTCCCCATAGATCCTGGGGGACTGAAAGTGTTCTGTAGGTATCTTTAGCATCAATTCATTTTAAGTTTATGGTATATAGCATGGTTTTAAATTCTCTATGGCATCAAGGTGGACAAGGTACTGATGTGTCACATTTCTCAGTTTTATTTGTAATCAGGTTATTGGAGGGTAAAGAGAAAATCTGTTTGTAGTTTATTTGTGCATCGGTGGTTTTATTAAGCTTCCACAATGTGCCAAGCATTCTTCCAGAGCTGGTTATGCAACCATGAACAAAACAGATAAAAATTCCTGCCCTAGTGGACCTTATGTTCTATGGCTAGGAAAGAGAGTAACTGTAAATAAAATACCATAGGTTAAATTACACAAGGGCTACTGAAAAAAATGAAGCATAAGAAAAAGTTGAAGAAGCCGGGTGTGGTGGCACATGCCTGTAATTCCAGCGCTCAGGAGGCTAAGGCGCGAGGATCCTCTCTGGGCTACAAAGTGAGCTCAAGGCCATCCTGAACTGCATAATGAGACCCTGTCTCAAAAAGACCAAAAGAAAAAGAAAAAGTTGAAGAACGTGGGAGTGAGGATTGGAATTGTAAAAAGTTTGGTCAGGAAAAATCTCACCCCAAAAGTGAAAAATATTATACATAAATGACACAGACTCCATATATTTTTCTTCTTGAATACATGGCTATATGACTAATTGTCAAAGCTCAGGGATCTAAATAATTAAAATGGCTATACAAATTAATTTAGAAAATTAGATAACTAGCCTTTTTTCTGAATTATAGCCAGCATCTGATTTGTATAGGAGGAGCTCAACTATTATGCTATAAATAACATAAGCCAAGAAATCTAATTGAAAAGAAGTTATTTTTATGCAGACTAAGAATAACTTGCAAAGAAAACCTTAGAAAGCATGGCTATTCCTCAAAACTACTGGGCAACACTTCACAGGTGGCTCCACTGTCTCCAGGCTAGCTAGAGATGAGAAGGAAAAAAATTAGTAACAGTTTTTGTTTATTTTTGTCTTTGATTTCACAAGTCTAGTCACATCCAAAGTGCACAGATCTAAGAGTAAGCTCTGACTCTACTGAGCTGTGTGACTCTGAGGAAAAATAATACATTTCCCTGAGCCTCAGTTTCCCCTTAAGAATCACAAAAAGATTGTCTCTAGAAGAGGTTCTGTGGGCCCAGGCTGACAGCATACAAGAATTTGTTTTTCTTATCACTCTCTATAGCTACCCTCTGAACCAATTATCTGGGCGGGGCAGAAGGGTTGTTTTTGTGGTACTGGGCAGTACGCCCATAGTCTTCACACTGAACTATATCTCCAGCCTATTTACTTATTTATAGACAAGATCTTGCTATGTTGGTAAGATGGCCAAGTTGGGCTCAAAAGTGCTATCCTCTTGCCTCAACCTCTCAGAGTTCTGGGGTTACATGTATGTACTACCACACCCAGCTTGAACCAACTTTAAATGGAAAAATTTCTTCCACTAGGTCCACTTCCTCAGTGTCTCATACTGCTGATGAAGATGCTTGCAAAGTCATTTTATCAGCTCGTTGAAATTTATCTGTGAGCAAATCCTGATAAAAATCACTGGCATTATGTGAAAGTGTGAATAAGCTCAGATTTAGGATACAGGATAGACCATCATCCCTCTTCCTTTGGTCCCTTGTAGCACAAGAACCTACCCAACACAACAAACTACAGATTCTCCCTCTCACCCTCCCACTGTCCACCTCAACATTCTCACTGTCACACACCTGACACAGACCAGTAGAGACCGTGGAAATGCGTGATCCTCCGACAGCATCAAACTGACAGTTCAAGCCCTGTAGAATCTACTTGGAGCCTCTTCCAATGAGACCCTTCCAATTGATCTTGACCTCTCTCCTTTACCCAGCAGGAACTCACCCTTCCCACATCAGTCCAATCAGAAAAGAGATGCCCACAAGTGTCCTGCTAGATTCTGTTATCCAGAAAGAATTCAATTCTTTCTTAAATTTAACCAGGAAGGCACCAGTAATGACCCATTGTCTTCCCTGCTTCATCCAGAAACATTGATTCTATTTCCCACATAACTGCAAGCCCAGGCACCACACCTTTCATTCATGAACCCCTTCTGAATTCCATATGAGATCTGTCCTGACCCTCACCACACACCAACTCATACATGCATCTCAATGTTACACATACACACACAAACACACACACATACACACACACACACACACACACCCTCAGATTCCTCCCTGAAATAATTCTATGTTTCATCACAAAAGTACCAAACCCCTAAGGATAGTAATGGATTCCCAATTTCCTGACTATGATCGATTCTGTAATTACCTTTCTCACAGTTCTACAAGTTTTTAGAAGGAATGTCCCAAAATATTTAAGTCTTCTTACCAAATTCTAACTCCTTCCCCTCACATCCCCCACATCATTTCTAGAATTCTTCCCTGCAACCTAACCCTGCTTATTAAATAAAACCTCACAGGTCACCATAGACACAAAGATTTAGCCACAATCAGGCTTATAGATCTATCTGGAACCAGGAGAATACACACATGATCACACACACACACACACACACACACACACACACACGAAAAAGATAAGTTGAATTTTTTTCTATGTGCATTGTCCTAATTTTTTGGCATATTGTTATTTACTTTTGTCTGTAACAAATTAACAAGGGCATTGTGACCAAAAAAGACCAGCACACACACACATCTGCAGCCATCAGTGAGTATGCAATTCACAAACATACCTCATTATCTCTACAAGCTGCTCCTGCTCCCCCTGAATGTCCGATTCACAACAGAGCAGAGAAACGCAGTCCACAGAAAGCAACCCTTCCCTGTTAAACTGTTTAGCAGCCTATCAAGAAAATGTTAATGATTTCAAATGCAAATCACTGCCCAGTTTTCCCTTTCAGGATCAAAATTGTTAGTTAATTAGTAATCACAATCTTCCTCTGAGGAGGACATCCTTAAGACTTAGGGCAAGAAGGAACTGCTCCAACCCACCCAATCCCCTCAGGCCACTGGAATGTTTACTGGATGATGAGAACACTTAAGGTGTCTAGTAAAAGAACACAGGATTCACTCAATTTGTAGACAATAAAGATCAAAAAGTAAATTAGATGCTATCCCAGAACTCTGGTCTTTCCTAGAGAGCCCTAGTCTCCCAGGAACTCATAAATATTGAGTTGCAATCTGCTAATCTGTGATTGAAGGAAACTGTTTTCAAATTCTCTTAAAACTATAAAATGTGCCCTTAAGCTTGACTAAGCTGTGGAGACCATTGGGCAGTCCAGTGTCTGCTATGGGATACACTTAGAATTACATTTTTAAATGCCTGCGATAAGTAAGGATCAAGGGGAATTGGTCATATTAAAATAGTTACTAGACTTTTTCATTGCAATATGTGCCTCTTTATATGTCAATAATATAACAGGTATAGTAGCTATGCAATTTCTAAATAGATTTAAAAATTAATAATCTTCCAATAGTGTCTTAAATGCAGAATATGAAAGTAATGTACCCTCTCAGAATAAAAGTCATTGGTACAGCTAACACTATTGTGGTTTGCAGCCTAACTTTACACTAAAAAGAAATATGAAATTTCAATTAGAAATTATCCAAGAAATATACACAAACACTGCCCCCTCCACTTCACCAGGCTGCATGAATTCTATCCAGGAATTCATTACTAAGAACCCTGTTATCACTAAATGGCCCTTCCTCAACACAGAGCAAAGTCCTCCCCCAATATGATCCATGCACTGTGGTTGCCAATCCTCAAAAGAAATAACAGCAATTGAACATAAATGTTGCAAAGTTTTTGTTACATGTCAGGGAAATTTGACATTCATCAACCCTAATGATTTTTAGACAGTGCTTGCACTCATATATCCTTGTTTTTAATTTTGTTTCTTTAGTAATTTAATTTTAATTTTACAAAAGTCACAGTCTGAAACATATTGAGATATAAAAACAAAAAACTGCTCTCTTACTGCACACACTGTTTAAAGCCCTACTTGTATGATAGACATTGTGAAATGAAAGGAAACTGCTCAAAAGTAAAGAGCAACTGGGATGAGGGAAAAGAGAAAAGAAGAGAAAAATTATGTATATATGTATATACAGGATAGCTAACATAGTTGTACTACTGACTTCTATTGCTTTATTGAAAGAAACAGTTAAGGATTAATTATTTGATCAATCTTACATGTCTCTGTTTTCCTGAGTAACCACTTTGAAGCTATCAATATGTAATACCACAACCATTGTTAATTTCCTATCACCTTGTCAGAATTTCAGTATTGCTTGTATTGTTCTTGCGTTATTTTGTAAATGTATGTGTGTGTGTGTGTGTGTTTGTTAAATAAAGAAAGAAAGAAAAAAAGAAAGAAAGAAAGCCCTGCTTGACTATTGCTATTTTAGAGCTTTTACTTTTATGGACCAGTGAAAATTCAGCAGATATTGAGCCAAAGGACATGAATTTATGAAGTGATTATCATCTGGAAAAACTAAACAAAAGTCACCATGTCTTATCATGGCCATGTCATAGTGGACACAGACTTGGACAAACAAAATAGAATCAATTTATCTTTTCCAAAAGCTCACTTCTTTGTCCTTTGGTTTCTCATGTCACTGGCCACTAGAGAAAATGTTGTCAGGAATCAGCAAAGTCTGACATCCAGGCTTTGGGAAAACTGGATGCATTTACCATCATGAAATCAAATAACTTAGATGTAAAAGAGGAAGGAAAGGAAACTGGCTTGCAGTACCAAGAGCTCTGCCTGTGTCACCTTATTGAGAGTCGTGATTGCTCCAACCAGCTCCGGAGCCTCTGTGGGCTGGAACATTCGGTGTGACCTCTAATGAACTTTAAAGATCACCAAGGATAGTTGTCTAATTTTGAAAATAAATAAATTGAGACCCAGAAATGTTGAAAGGCTTGTGTGGGTGCTCACCAAAAGATCCAAATCTGTATTCAAAGCCCATCTCTACTTACCAATGGGAGGAGCTTAAGCAAGTAAGCCTCTGTTTTCCTTAATTTAAATGAAGAGAAAAATGGTTTCCATCCAATAAAGTAAAATAAATTAATTAAATTAAATAAGTAAAACAATGCCTTGATGTTACATAAATACCCAGTAAATATGTTACAATAGGGTCATGATGAATTACCACAGACCTTGAACTTCAATCAGAAGTTCCTACAATTATGCCAACGTCTCACTATACCCAGGATTCTAAACACAGTAGATAGTTATTAATATGTTAAAAAAAAATTCAAGCACCTACTCTGCACAAGACTCAACACGCATATTGACATCTGTGCTATTTCTAGATGTCAGTAGTTTAGAGGTTTAGCTTCAAGCCCTTAAACTCAAAAAGTTGATTTAGGTCAAATCAAATTACAAGCACTATGGTACCTACAGCAGCTTGCTGCTTAGTGACAGGGATTTCCCCAACCTCAGGAAAGTCATGGAGACTGCATACTTAGGAACTATGAAGACCATGCAAGTATGAGAACAAGTAAGGTGATAACAATGCCTCTGTCTGCCCATTCCCACATCCACCACCCTCAAGAGGCCTTCAGCACCCCACATGTGGATCAAGCACTAGCCCCTGAGCTGCCACCTGCTTGCAGTCACAGAAAATACAAGAATAACCCCTTACTGATATAACTCAATTCAACGCTTAGTTTTTATATGTGCACTACCAACAAGTTACCATCAGAATATAAGCACTCCATTGATGGAGTGCTTGGTCTGACCTATTTATTGTGCTGACTGATCCACAATTCACATGTCATTCTTTTATTTCCTCCTCTTGACTACACTGAGAGGTAAGTAGTGTAATTATCTCTCAAGATGAGAAACTCCAGGCACAAACAACTACTTGCTTAAGGCTATATAAATGGTAAAATGCAAAGCCAGACATTCTGGTCAAGCCTACACCTGCAAGAAATATGATTAGTTGCTCTGTGACCCCGTAGTGGAGACAGTGTATGTGAGAAGTAATCAGATGTGATACAAAAAGAGATGAGAGCATCACTCAATGCCATGGGAAGGAGAACATACATCAAGGAAGCAACAAGGGACAAAACAAAAGCAGGAGTAGGAAAGGAAGCAAAAAAGGAAAGACATTTTGGACCAAAGGAGTAGTGTCAGGACTGTTTTTGGAGACTTCAGCAAAAAGATACAGACTGTGAGACATTTGTGGGATGATCAGGGACACTGTTGGAAAATTACACTGGAGTCATGGTGTGAAAGTTCTAGCATCTTGGTAAGAAGATTCCTTTAAACAACAGGGAACCACTGTAGGTCAGAAACTGCCCAGAACTGTCACAAGCATAAGCTAGGTTTCTGAGCTTTCTGCCTAGGACTCAAAATGTTGGATCATCTACCATTTTCAGTGTTTAGTCCAGAAGAATATTACTTCCTCCCATAGTTCTGACAAGACCAACAGCATAAACACAGGGGACCCTGGAAGCTGCATGAGATGCACGTCCATTGGAGTGAAGATGTGCAGCTATGAGGAAGAAAAGAGAAAATGGATGTAAATCTTTAGCATAGTCCATAGTCCATAGTAAGCGCTCCACAGATGTTATTACTGTTATTGATATTCACCTTTCCTGGAATTCTAATGCATTAGTACACTCAAGAATGCACTGTTTTGTTTTATGGTTGTGCATTTTCCTAAGTGCTCAGAGGAGTCTTAGCCATCCATCAGGTCCCTGTTAATTGAGTTTCCTCAAATGTTCCATCAAAGCCAGACCCACCAGAAGAGCCTATTCTGACCACTGAGCTCAGAGGCAGATGAATCCCACTGTGTATTCTTTATCCTCTTTGCACTGAACATGAGTTCATGGATTCTTCCTTCCTAGAATAAAGTCCTTTTAGAAAGTAATATCCTCATCTCTCTGAATTTGCCAGAAATAGACTGTGAGTAGGTTAGGTGTCCCTGAAAGTATCCTAAACTAAAACTGTTGGATATAATATTTCGATAAAAAAAAAACAAGACATTTAGAAGGGTATTTCCATGTTAAATGAATAAGGGTGACCAGCCATCAATATGGTATCATTAAAAGCAAGGGTCTTGAAACAAGCCTGCGCTTGTGTATTAGATTCTCTACCTTTATTGACTGCACACCTTTGTCAATAAAACTTTCCAAAGCTCAAGTTATCTTATCTGTAAATTAAGGATTATAATATGTACTCATAATTTTATTTTGACCCTAAGCTGATATAATAAATATTAATATATACTATCAGGTTCCAAGCTCCACCCTAACTTATCATTTCTGAAAGTAAAATGTTATCAACAATAATAATCATTAGTTTAAATAGTTGTTAATAAATGTTCCTCAAATTTATCAAGCCCTAAGTACAGCCTTAGTGGGTTAGGCTGGAAGGAAGTGACCTCTTCCATCAGGAATAACTGGGAAAGACGAGTGGTGAACACCTAGTAACCACCCCACCTATGAGCTGCTTCTATGGCTAGTGCAGGAAAACCAAATCTATACTTTGTTCTCCTCTACTCTCCCCGCCACCACACACACACTCAACATCACAGAAAACCAAACACACATGAATACAAGGCATCTACACACTCTACCTATCAAAATGATCTCTCACAATATCCATAGCCCCCAAACTTAAAGTGTACCTCTTCTTTTTATTTCAGCCAAGTGACTTTCCTTCTTTTGTCCCATATATAAGCCCTTTACATCCAAGGGCACCTCAAAAAGGAGAAAATGAATCCATGGGAGCAGGAGCAATTTCTCTTCTCAGAAATGTTCTGAGGAAGGTGAGAGTAGAAACAACATACAGAGGGTATTACAGCATTTCCTCCTTTTGTGAAATATCTACTGTTCAGCAGCTTTACACCCTCTTTCATCCTGTCCAACCTCTAACCACATGGATAGGAGCACGTGCACACAGATGTGAGTCCAAGGAGGAGTTGTTTGGTACATTATCTAATATTCATGCACTTGCAATAAAACTTTATACATCTGTATGACATTAATCTTTCCAGAGCACTTTGATCTGTATCATCTCTTTTATAACAACAATCCTATGAAATAGAGCAGGTGTTTTTAATTCCCTCCTATATATGAGGAAATAGAAACTAAGAAAAATGACCTTCTAAAGGTCACTGTAGTAGTGGCAAAGTTGGGTTCATATGAATTTAATTTCTACCTAGTAAGCCAGTATTTACAGAATTTTAAGTCAGTAAATCTAGCTTTTTAGACTAAATATTTGTTCATTCATTCAACAAATTCAAAATTCACTGGCCACCAAATCTTCAAAGAAAAACCCTCAAATCCTGTTACAGAATTCTACCCTCCTCACTGAGAGATGGTACTCCCCTGGGGTGCGAAGCTTACACAGAGACTCCCATCAGCAGCAGCAGCTGCACTCCCAACCCCAGGTGGCACTGTAAGGGCACTCCTGCACAGGCAGCTCAGCATAACCCCACTCTCCAACCACAGCTCCCCCAACCAGCTCTGGACAGAGAATTCAGCCTCTCCAATTGGACTCTTCCTCCCAGAAATTTGAATTTGAGACACAGAACCTGAATTATAATGCACTGGGCACGAGATCTGTCAGTGCTTTAAGAGGCAGAAATTAATCAGTACTTGTTTGCCCAAAAAAGAATAGAATAGATACATGGAGAGAATCAAAAGTAACAAGCCACTCAAACGTGCTACAGAATCCTCCCCTAAAGGGTCCCACTGTTGGAGACTTGGTCCCCTGCGTGTGGTATTAGGAAGACATGGGATCTTTAAGAGATAGAGCCTAGTATGGTGAATGGATCACTGGAGGTCTTGCCTTTGAAAGGAATTAATGCAGCTCCTGTGGGAACCTGGGTTGTTCTTGTAAGAGGACTGTTACAAAAAAGCAAGACTTGTCCCTCCTCAGTCTTTGGCTTTCTGTGACCCCATGTGATTTCTCCTCATCTCCATGTCCCACCATGACACTGTCTGCCATGATGTGACACAGCCAGGTGAGACCCCATCAGAGCCAGGACCGTGCTGATTGCACTTTCAGTCTTTAAAATAGAACTATTTTCTTTATAGTTAGCCTGCCTCCATTATTTCATTATATAAATTCAAAACAGACTACTGCAAAACCCAAAGAAGGATAAACAGAGGGACTACTTGCAAGAATTTTTCCAATTTCTGTGAAGGCTAAAATATAACTTAATTTCATATGATCCTTTTGTTTGTTCCCCAGAATACTACTTTTACTATTTTCACCATAACAACCACCATCACTACCACCCCTTACTTCTTGCCAGTTTCTGCACCATAAAACCAATCCCTGCTAGGCTGGCTGTGATAGTCTCTCACTGTCTGCCCTTGAGCAACATAACTAAATATCTCCACTGAAAATTTCTACACATCTAGTTTTCCTATAAACAGCCAATTATCACTGACAATCATGAGACCTTCTCATCTCCCTCTGAATCATTCGACATTCTCACAGGATTACAATTTTTACATCAGGAGACATGTATCCAAGGACATATGTGGTGATACACTGAGAAGTACAGAATGAATTTTCTGAGAAATTCAATTTCAGCTCAAGATCCTTGAAGAAGACTAAGTAATTTCAATCATTATTCTGAATTATGAAAAATGTGCTGGCACCTATAATATATAGAAGTTTATGTTATTTTTCAACATAAAACACCAAATTCTACAGAAATTTTTCCATGTAATCAGCTCCTATATGTATGCTTGCTTGCAGTCTCACACCCCTGGAGAAAGGTGTTAAAAGATAAAGCCTAGAATTCACTGGCAATATCTTATACATGGATTGTACTGTTTTTGCCCTTTTCTCTGGGTCAGCTCTCCTTCCCTCACATACCTCCCCTTCCTCTTCTGCTCGCTTAGAATCACCATGTCCACACTGTCTCCATCAGAACTCAGCAACCACTCCTGTGGGAGAACCCTCAAAGAGCCAGTGCCACACAGTGGTCACTTACCTTTTTATGTTACACTTTGCTAGAGAGAAACAGACCTTGCTTATCATCCAAGGTCTTACAGCTCTATTACCTTTACTTAAAACAGCATCTCCTTTGGCCCATGTTTGTGGACAAAGTGAAACTTCTAAAGTGGTGCAGAATTCCCTCTGAAGGAATCTCTACCCATACGCCCTGCTAAGAAAAATTATCTTATTTATGTTCCTAACCACAAGCTTCCGCATTGGCATCAAAATTCACTAGCATAAGGATGAGCACCTAACCCAAACACAGCCAATCCTTAAACTGACCAGCAACTTATGAGGTATTTTGCTTTGTGACAACTTGACCATGCAGATTCTTTAAGTATAAAACATAGGGATAGTTACTAGAAGGATTAATTACTAATAAGAACAAAATGAAAATAGAAAAAGAAATAAGAAATGGCTAAGAGAATCCTTCACAGTGCTTCCTTATACTAGTAACTCTCTGCCCACATCTCTTTCAACATGTGAACAAAACCACTATGAATTAAAACACAGGAAGTAAAGACATTCTTTCTTGTGCTTCCTCTCTTGCACTTCCTGTTTTTTGCCTCACTGTGACAATCAAACTTGGACAGGAAGCAAGCCAACCTTGTCTTGAATTCACTTCTTGGTTTCACATGCACAGATGGGTTATCTCACATGCACAGACCAGTTATCTCATCTTTCTGTCCTCCTCCAAATGCTAGGTAAGTAAGATCTCTCTCCCCCTCTTATTCTCCTCCCTCTCCTGCTCTCCACTCTTGAGAATCCTAGGTCCAAGGTACAGGTTTTATATTCAATCAGGTAGTAACTGTGTTCAACTTCAGTAATACTGAATACTGTGGCCCAAGACATGAAGTTTCCCTTCATCACATAGTGAAAAACCTGAAGAAGAGTTGTTATTAGTGTGGTTTCATCTGTTCAAGGATTTCAGAATGAGAACTTTGAAATTTCCTTGGCTTCTCCTTTATGGTTGGAATTCAACCATAATGAGCAAGTTCAGGTGCAGGAAAAAAGGCAGAAGTGCTGTCTAATAAATCCCACCCAATTCCTCTCCTTGTCTCTCAGGGAGCACTCCTATCTGAAAGAAAGATGGTAAATGCAGTTTATTCTTAGAAGGTAACATTGGCATACCCAATAACATGGAGATTATTGATAATGAGGAGGAGAGAACTAATATTTCACAGGCAGTTGGCAGTATCACTACAAACAGAATGGCAAGCTGGGAGTGTGGACTCTACTGCCTAGGTCTTCCTCTTGCTCCAACCCAACCTGTAGCAGAGCTCTGCTTTGGGAGTCTATGAGCAATGCTTTTGATTTTAAGAAAGTAATACATCACACACACTTCCCCTTCAGTGTTCTTCACATGTTACAAATAATTGGCAGAGCTGGATTAGGGGATTTCTGCGACTCTGGAATACATACTGGGACTCTGGGATACATACAAAATTCTTCAATTTCTAACAAAAGTCTTATTGCGGACTGATCAGGCCCACAACCTCCCAAATAAGAGGATGGTGAAGGCTTAAATAAAAGAGACAAGTGGTATGATTTTAGGCCTCCAGGAAGACCAAAACCCTCTAGCAGAATTAGAGATTCTCTGGGGGCTGAGACAAAGAACTTCTCTGGGCGGCCTGTGTTTATTTGGTTTTCAAATGAAGGAAGGGGTTAGAGTGCAAAGCACAGGAAACTGAGAAGGACCTTGGGAGTTAGCTCGAGGACTCCAAGTAATAAATTGTGTTAATTTAGGAGAACTATCTTATCTCCAGGTTGACCTACACTGCAGGAGTGAGATGACTACAGCTATACTCTTTATCTAGTTAACTGAGGTTGGAGCCAGGTGTCCTCAGCTGTGGCCTGCTCTTGTCCTTTGAGGCATAATGGTATCACAGGTCACAACAGGCCTCAGCTGGGACCAGTGACTCATAGAGGTTCACTTATTATGACTCCACTACCCATCCCCAGATAAGAGGCTTAGGCCTTAGACACACTTACAAGTAAACATAGAAAGCCAATTGGGTACTTTTAAACACTGCTCAGAGCCACTTCGCAGTGGTCTCCATCAAATCTGAATTTAGTTATGGTGGAGCATTCAGGTGAATGACAGGTAACTCCTATCGCGAAGAAGACAACATAGATTCTAAAGAAAGCACCAGTGTGCAAGGGAGGTTCCAGTTTCTGTGAGATGAGATGTAGTGATTGACAAGACTCTAGAAAATCATCTTTCCTTTATATCCCAGTGGTTTTCCAATGTGAATGTGCATTAGGATCACCTGAATCATTTGCTAAAACACAGATCGTATGTCTCTATCTTCATAGTTTTTGATTCAGTAAGTTGAAGTGGATCCAAGAATTTGCATTTGTTATAACTCCCTTGGTGAATCTGATCACCCTGAAATGGAGCACAGTGAGCTTTGACAACTACTGGTGTAATACAAAATAAAATGATGTTGCCGGAAATCACCTGAATTAGTCCGTCCTCCCTGCAGACAGAAGAGTCTGCCAAGTGCCCCAGAACTTGCCTGCACTTTGGTGGCTACAGTTCTGTTACTAAGGCCAGGTTCACTGCTGAGTTCTCTCTTCTCTTAGGGGGAGTGCTCTCCTCAAGGCTACCCAGAAGGTTACGAAACGTTCAGCCTTCAATCTGCAGTACAGAAAACATGCTTGAATCCCAGGAGTGAATTCACCTAGAGTCAAGCAGGGCCTATGTCCCATATCCACATGCATGAGACAACAAAATTGGTCAAATAATTCCCTTAGATTTATATTGAATGGCAAATAAAGGAATAAAAATCTAGTCGTGTCATTTATAATGAGTAGCAAAGAAAGAATAATATATACTTCTAGCTCATGAAGAACTCAATAAAATTAAGGATATACACATGTAAATAAATGCCTGTTTTAATAAAAATGGTCAATGTTACGATGGGAATGGTGCCACTCACCATTAGCCCTAGTGACTCCAGCAAAATGTTTGCTTCCTGTTCTTACCTCCTTATACTCTGCTAGCACAGAAGTCTTAGTGGGGGGAGGGAGGTTTCCAACCAAGAGGCACAGTAATGATTGCATTGAACTGGAAGTCAGAGACGTTCCCCTGGCCACTTTGGGCTCCTCATGCCACTAAGTAAACAGGGAATTACGGTGTTGGCAGGAGTGATTGATCCAGACTACAATAATGTAATCCAGGCAGGATGATAAATGTCTCAGGCTCTTCAGAAGTGAAAATATGGAGGTATAGGTTGATACACTGTCTCAACTTGAGAAGTTTTGAAGTTTAACTTAGCAACTTAGCAGGGGGCGAAGGTGCTCACTTCGTAAACATCCTCATCCTGTGCAAGAGGAAGGCAAGGAGATAGTGTGGGTGCTACATCCCCCCCTTTTGCTCTTGTTGCTTTTGCTGTCTTCTGCTACCTTGAACTGCTGCCCCTGTGCCATGCCACCCTGCCTTGGAGCCAGCTGATTATGGGCTGAAACCTCCACAAAATGTGAGCTAAATAAACCTTTCCTTCCTTAATTTTGGGTGTCAGGTATTTTGTCTCAGCAATGAGAGAAAAGTAACTAAGGCAGTGGAACACCTCACCAAGTAAAGAACCAAGAAGCTGAAAGCCTCAGAACAAGAAAAACCAAGGATGCAGTGCCAGTCAGAGGCTGGAGGCTGGGAAGCTCCCTGGAGAGTCACTTGTGTGAATCTGCGTTGAAAAACTAAAGCTGGAGTCTGGTGTCCACAGGCAAAGGCAGCAGCAAAAGATGAACCAAGCTCAAGCATTATTAAGTTTTATAAGCACAAGTGAACTTCCTCCTCCTTCCCCTCTTCATTCCATCTGGACTGCAAAACTACTGAATGGTGCCAACCACAGTCAGGGCAGCTCTTTCCCCCTCAGTTTACCAGCCTGCATGCCAGTCATCTCTGGAAACATGTTCCAGAGATGCACCCAGAAATGTGCTTTTACTAATTCAAGCTGATAATCAGGATTAACTGTCACATGATACAATAGTGGTATGAACAAAGTATAACAGAGGCAAAGGCGTAAGAAGCCTATAAAAAGGCTCCCAAAGAAAACCTCATCTCAGATCTTCCTGAAGAAATTCTAAAGAACCTCCCTTTATTCTTCAGGGCCCTTGTATACCAATAACTGTGCTAGCATGCTGGATGGACAGACATGTTCTTTCAATAAGCCTACCAAGAGTTTCTCCACTCCATTTGCTGACCAGAATACAAGTTATAAACTTAGCCAGACCACATTTTTCTACCACTCCTAAAACTGGGATGAACTGTCACCCTCTCCTCTCCACAACACTGAGGTAGTTCATAAGCTCACTGCCACCCTCACACATCCAATATTTTCAAATAGGCCTGATATTTGGAAGAATATCACCAGGAATATTACCAAAGCAAGAGTGTTCTCTCCTCCCTACATCCCAGCCTGGCTGTCAGTCTTAGAAGAAAAAGTACCAAAGGTGAAATCAGGGTGTATGGGGTTAGACTTAGCTCCTCACTTAGTAGTTTAGTCACTTTGGTCAAGACATTCAACTATTTAACTTTCCTTTAACTCTACTTTCTTATTAATAAGATGCACATATCATTACTTTCTTCACAGGGACATAAGAGTAAAGGATATTCAGCCTACCATAATGCACTAAATGGAGTCTGAAATTTTAGTTGTATAAAATATGGGGCCAAGTTACTGCTGGATTAAATAAAATGACTAAAGTGAGCATCCACCAGGAACAGGCCAGGAATTCTTGACCTCAACAGGGTCTAGTATCATCTAACAGACGCCTAATAATAACAAAAGGACTCAGCCTCAGGCCAGCTTGAACTTCCTGGAAAACGGTAGTGATTACAGGCCTTTTCCCATTTGTAAGAGCTCGTGTCTTCCTCCCATGGTCTGAGGAGTTTGGAGAAACAGGGATTTATCCTTGATCCTCAGGCTTCCTGGATGGTACCAGACCTTTCCCACAGGTCTTGTGCAAGCCTCCATATGGCTGTCTGCCTAACTCAAGGGTAAGTACTGAAGCCAGCCCCCACTTAGGAATGCAGGCAGGTGCAGGTCAGGAGGGAGTCAGTCACCAACCACTTTAGGTTGTAGCTCACACCAAAGCTAATGATGCCATCGTGGCCACAAGCACATCCTGAGCTGGTCTCTCTCGTCTCACCCCCTGCTAGAAGCCACCCTGGCCTCCTCTCTACTCCTCTCTGCTCCTTCCTGCCTCATCCCTTTCCCAAGTGCTTCTTGTTTTTCTGTTTTCTCTCCTCCAATATGGCCATGGCCCTTTTTTTTCAGGAGTAACATCACCCCTGTTGTCTGTGCCCTTTCAGTTTTCTATCTTAGGAACATTAGATTGTTTCTTTCAGTTAGCTCTATCTGACACCACTCAGTTGTTTCTGCCCTCTAATGTCAAATGGCCCCTTCTCTAAGGAATAAACTCTTTCACACTGCCATTTCCACACAGTGCATGTTGGCTTCTATTGTTTCTTCTAGTATTTCCCTGTCCTCTCTCCAACTCTGCCCTTACACTTTGTCTAGATAGTTAGATGAGGGAGTACATTGTACTCATCAAAGATTTGGAGTTTCAGCTCAATGTTACTCAAACCTGAACCTCACTTTGTCCTCAAAGATACACATATTTTCTTGACTTTGAACCCAACCTGCCTATAGCAAATTTGATCCAGTGCAGTAAGTTTTAAGATTAAACCAATCAGTGCTTTGTGTGACCCAGTCCAGGGATTGAAGTATCCGCAACCATTGTGTTTATAATCTTAATTTCAGGGTTTTCATTCCGTAAGGCCTGCACCTCTCTAGTTCTCAGAACCTGGTTCTCATATCCTAACAGGAGGAGAAGGGGAGGTAGTAGTTCATGTACGTGGGATGCTGCCTGGTTATCCACTATGATCACTCTTTGCCAGCCCTGCTGCTAGCATCTCACCAAGCAGCAGGGTTGCAGGCCACTGCCACAGCATATCTTATGAGGACAGAGGAGGTACCTTTTGTCTATGAGCCTTAGACTAATAGTGGTGAACTCACCTGGTGAAGTGGTGGCATGGGACATGGTGTTCCAGGTATTTTTGTTTGCTTGCTTTTGTTTTGGCAGCGATCATGTATACCTTACCCTACTCATCTTAAATAATTACTTCTTCTTTCAGGGGTTACTGCATCATCTTGCTGTTTCCACAGTGCAGTTTTTTAACCACTGTTGGGGCTTTCCTAATCACTACTGGGGATGATGGCAATGATCTCCAATGACTCGTGTCACATGAAAAGAAAGAAAACTCCTGACATGAGGAGAGGGCTGATGACCACTCTGTTTATTAAAGGCACACATTGCCTTAAATATATAATGAGAACAAAAGCATTTTATACTGAAAGAGAACAAGAGGCATTTTATGAGAAAGGAGCTCAAAAGATAGTTTAAGGAAAGCATATATTTTACTTGAGATGATAGTGTTGGAGACAGTTGAGTTAACAGTACTGGGGACAGCTTGGGAAACAGCACAGAAAATGTCTCCCATGTCCTGCAGATGCAAAGCCATGGCCTCCCTCCAAGTTGTGCTATGCTCTGCCTTTAGAGTCTTATTAGGAACTGACCTTTTAGGAGACACCAGACCACATTACAGCTTAGAAGCAAAGTGCTTTATATACGCATTTTCGGTGCTGATTCCCACACACAGGCAGTGCACATCCTACACCCTTAGCCAGCTTAACAGATCAGGACAGTCCAAAAGAGTTGCTCATCTTGAGGAGCATTTCATGGTGTCCCATACAAGTGAAAGTCTGCTTACCTTCGCAGCCCCTAGGGACAGAAGTGCCTTGCTGCTCTCTTTCTATACAGATAGTGTGGGCCTGCCATCCAGCTCAAGGCACTACAGCAACCCTACTTCCCTCAGAATCTCCACCTCTGTTCAAACATACCTCCAGATTTCAGGGATTCTGTAGTATAGCAATCTCTATTTCCTGCAAAGGAAGCCACAGGAGGATAGTGCTATTCTGCTCTCTCAATTCTTAGGCTCACTGAATCATCTAAAAAATAACTGTGTGTGTGTGTGTGTGTGTGATTTTCTGAGTATAAAAACATTACTGTTTCAATAACTTTGTGGTGGGTTGAGAGGGACCCTTTGTGCCCTTTGTGTCTCTGCCTTATAGAATTTCATAACCATTTTACATCAGTGCTTTGTCACTAATGTGATTCTTACAGCATTCCTAATGAGGTGCAAGGTTACTGAGGTGTAGGAAAAAAGTCAATCAAGATTTTTATCTATCTGTACTGATTTATAATCAATTATATATCTCTAATTTCTTATATATTGTGGCCTCAAAATATTATTTATACTCAAGCTCATCATTTTGACAGCTTATTTATCAAAACATAAGTCTTCTAAAAATCATGCTCACATATTTGTAGGGTAGATTGCAAACAACCTTGTTATTTGCATCCTGGTACTTGTTAACTTCTGTTAGATTAGATTGTTCCTCATCTTTGTCTACATTTTAGGGCTACTAGGACTTCCTGCCAAGATGTCTCTATCTATTGTGCAAAACATAGCCTCTTACTGATGCTTAAATACTCAATCTCAACATCACTTCTGCAGAGCTTCTCTAGACAATTCCCCTTCCTTCTCTGCCTTGAGCTGTATGACTTCTGTGCACTTTCAGCTCCTCCAGTGCCTATTTGTTTTGTAGTGTGTCTTCAGTACTGTTACAACATCCACAGTACATTTTATTCTTAATAAATATATTTTCATGTATTTACCTATCCAGTCATTGAACACAGTAAGCAAGGTATCCTGAGGGAATGAGGTTTGATATTACTCATAATCATATTCTTCTGTCAAGTTTAAACAACTTTAGAAAGAAAGAAATCCAAGGATTCCAATTTTCACATCCAATAGTAAGTGGCAGCAAAAGTCTAAACACAAATTTATGTAGTTTAAAGAATTCACAACATTTGCTTTCTTGCAGAATTAAAGTGGATGCAACTTTGTATTATACCGAATGAAATAGTTTTTGTTCCTGCCACTCCTCTTATCAGCATTCCAATCAACTTTGCTCTTCTTAGCCTTTGAAAGAAACAGCTTCCAAAAAAGCAGCCAACTTCTAAACATTACCCACCCAGGTGATTTGTTTATATAATCCTAAACACTATGTGGACATAGTGTATATAGGAGAATATGAGGGTTTGTGATACTTGTCTCTGAAAAAGCCCATGATTAGTGAAAGAATATGGTAAAATTTGATGCTCAAAAAATCAAGATACATTAAGGATTTCACTGATTCTTGATACAAAAGGTTATAATTTTGATATGAATTGTAACTCTACACATGCAGTGGAGCTTACCTCTACACTTGCAGTTGTTGTTCTTTATCTCTACATGTGTAGTGCAGCAAGTCCTTTCAGTCTGAAACCTTTAAGGAAGGAAACATCTTTCCTACATGTGTTTGGTACAATATTGCCACCTGGTGTGAAGAAGAGAAGGGAAACATTAGCTTCAGTTGAAAAGTACAGAACTCAGTGTCTCAGTGACTGGCACTGTGTAAGGATGAATGACTCAAATGAGAGTTGTGATGAATTAAATATACCTGCATTGCTCTATGCTTATATATCATGAAAAGCTCTAGGAATATCTTTATTTACAGTTCAGAATAAAACAGGAGTGAACATTTTTAGTAATCACTAACTTGTATCACTACTTATAAGTAAAATGAGGTCTAGTCAAAAAGAAACAAGAAAAAAACAAAGTATCCACAGAGAAAAAAAATAGGGCATCACAGATAACTCCTGCATGAAGGAATATTTAAATGAATATGCAAGAGAGTACAGAATGATAAAGACAAAGAACAAACACCAGAAAACAATGTAATGGTAGCTAGTATTTATTGGCCAGACATCACACCATAGTCACCATTCCAAGCACTGCCTGTGTGTCATTTCAGGTAAAACTTGCAATGCTCTGAGGTAGATGTCACTTTCATCAGCTCCATTTCATGTGAAGTAATGAAAGAGTCCAACTGTTTCCAGATATCAGAAAGCAGGAAAATGGCAGGACCAGGCCTTAGCTCAAGAGTACCTGGTCCAGAGCCCACACCATCAACACAGAGCCTCACAGAACTCCCAGAAGGAGGCTATGAAGAGTTAGTAGGAAGGGGCAGCAAGGCATTGGCCTGAACAAGCAGATGAACAGGAGCTGGAAAGATAGAGGAAATATTTCAGACAACAGACAGAGCACCAGACAGAGCCACTCAACTTCTTTTCCTTCCTTTTCATTCATCTCACGAAATGAATGAGTCGGTGAAGAGTGAAGGACAATCATAAAAGAAGCAAAGGGGCTAAAGCCTTTCTAGGGTGGAAAAGAGGCACAAGAATTGGGGAAATTTTAGAAAACAACATCCAGTCTCCAAATATCAGCTCTTCCATCTCTAATGAGTAACTAGCCTGAATTTCTTCAGAGCTTAAAGGTGAAACCATGAAACACATCCATATTTTTAGTAACTGAGGAGAATTACAAATGCTGAAAAGCCAGAGGTAAATAAATATCTGAAAGCCTATAGAGGAGAACACATACAGACTTCAAAATACATAACCATGAATGTTAGAATACAATCTCTGGAGTGTTAAAAATACAACATTTAGATATAATCTGTGGGGTTGTTACAGACTACTAAATGCTTCATTTTGTGAAGGTTGCATTAATTCAAAACTATATTGAGTACCTAATAAATGCTATCATAAAGATTATATATTTTAAGTGGGGAAGATGGGTGCAGGTAGTAAATAATCAAATACATACAGGAATATAAAATAGGTTAAGCATTATAGTAAGCAACATGTGGTAGGGATGCCATGTGTAGGATGGTGAGAAAAGGTTCCTTTGGTTTTTTGGGGGTTTTTTGTTTTATTTTGTTTTGTCTTTTTGAGACAGGGTCTCACTATCCATCCAGGCTGGCCTTGAGCTCACTTTGTAGCCCAGGCACTTGCAACAATCCTCATGCCTCAGCCTCCTGAGTGCTATGATTACAGGCATGAACCACCACACCTGGCAGAGAAGGTAATCTTTTGAGAAAAAAGTGAGATAATGGACTACTCAGGTAGTGGGAAGTGCTAGTGCAATGGTCCTGAGGTTGGCGGGTACTCGGAGAGTTCACAGCAGAGGGGGTCTGTGCGGCTATCTGTACATGGAGAAAACATGTATCACAAACAACATCTGAGAAGGAACAGGGGGAACAAGACTGGAAGTCCTGAAAGTTTTGAACAGAGCAATAGTTATAGTGTCTCAGGACCATTATGCTTGCTTTATGGGAAACAAGATAAAGAAATACCCAGGCCACATATTATCCCCTCCCTCTTCCTTCACAGCAAGGTGCTGGTCTCGCTCACATCAATAGCCCTGTTGCCACGCACAGTGTCTGACATAACAGTGACAGTTGGATAAAACCTTTGGCAGTGCCACTAGAACTACAGCCCCGCACTGGTGCCAGAGGAGGAAACACTCACTCATCCACATTGAAGCAAAGACTATGGCAAGAGTCATGTCTTGGACGTGGTGGTAGTTGACTAATTATCAGCTTGAGTGGGAATGCCCAGTTGATTTGAGTCAGCGTGGTTGCTGAACACTATAAAAGGGAAATGAGAGGGAAGGGTTTCAGCTGATCTTCACTGAAGAAGCTTCGCTGGGGCTGCTCTTCTTCAGGAGAGTTCGGTGGTGTTTCTTCACAGGAGCCTTGGTTTCTTTCCTTTTTTGGGAAAGCGTCAATCCTCATCTCAGTTTGGATGTCTTCTCCTGGCTTCCAGTGCTGATCCCTCAGCCCTATGGCTCATATCCTTCAGCCTTTTGGCACAGACACTTGAGCTTCTGGCACTGTCCCTTGGGCATTTCCAGCACAAATCCTTCGGCCTCCCATCTTGCATCCTTCAGCCGCCTGATTCTGACTTGCACAAGCCCTCAACTGGATCCTCGGGTCTCTAGCAGCAGGCAGAGGTCTTGCACTCTTCTATAACTACTGTAGTAAGCACTGATTAATACAGAGGTGCTACAAGGAATGCAAATGGGAAGAGATAACATTCCAAGCCTGTTTTGCCTCCTGTCAGTTTCCTTGAAAATCTCTCTTTTCCACTCACCGCCACACCAACAAGTCCAGATGGACATGCAAAACTGGACCCTATCTGCCTGGAAAACTGAAACCTACCTTGTTTGCATCCTTGGTGCTAGACGGTGGGACTCTGGGGAGGCTGTTGTACAACATCGGCATTTATTAAAAGCTTCTGTGTCATCCCAGAGCTACAACCAGCAGGGACGAGACGTGGGATGAGACTTCACATGTATCCAAGAGACATCCTAAAGAAACAACATCTCCCTTAGCTTCCTGTTAGAGCTTCTGTGTACCCACTTTGCAACAGAGCAAGGGCAGGAGCCCAGTGCTTCGTAAACGAGAGGTTCTGGTTCAGGAGCAACTCCTACCCTTCTCCACTGGGTGGTGTCTGAATCTTAAGTAGATCAGTCATTCAGAGAACAGGCATCATGTGGACTCTGACTCCCAGTTTAACTGTGTCCTATGAAGCCAAGGTTGCATTTCTGTCCTTTTCAATCCTCGAGTTTGCAGTGGGGATCCTGACCAATGCATTCATTTTCGTGGTGAATTTTTGGGATGTGGTAAAGAGGCAGCCACTGAGCAACTCTGACCTTGTGCTGTTGTGCCTCAGCTTCATCCGGCTTTTCCTGCATGGGCTGTTGTTTCTGGATGCCATCCATCTCATCTACTTCCAGAAGATGAAAGATCCACTGAGCCACAACTACCAAGCCATCATCATGCTCTGGATGATTGCACAGCAAATCAGCCTCTGGCTCACCACCTGCCTCAGCCTCCTCTACTGCGCCAAGATTGTTCGCTTCTCTCACACCTTCCTGCTCTGTGTGGCAAGCTGGATCTCGAGGAAGCTCTCCCACTTGCTCCTGGGTTCTATTCTCCTCTCCTGCGTCTGCACTGTTGTTTGTTTGTGGGACTTTTTTAACAGATCTCGCTTCACATTCACAGCTATGTTATCCGGGAACAATACAGAATTCAATGTACAGATTACAAAGCTCAGTTTCTTTTATTCATTTCTCCTCTGCAATGTAGGGTCTATCCCCCCTTTCCTATTGTTTCTGGTTTCTTCTGGACTGCTTATTATCTCCCTGGGAAGTCACATGAGGACAATGAGGGCCCAAACCAGAGACTCTCGGGACCCCAGCCTAGAAGCCCACATCAAAGCCCTCATAGTTCTGGTCTCTTTCCTCTGTTTCTCTGTGGTGTCCTTCTGTGCTGCTCTGGTATCAGTGCCTTTGCTGCTGCTGTGGCAGAACAAGGTCGGGGTGATGGTCTGTATAGGGGTGATGGCAGCCTGCCCTTCCGGACATGCAGCCATCCTGATCTCAGGCAACACCAAGCTGAGGAGGGCAGAGGAGATGATTCTAAGCTGGGTTCACAGAGGCCTAAAGGTAAGAACGGACAGCAAGGCAGATCCCAGGACTGCTACCGGACATGAAATGTGCTCTTCATGAATATGTCTCTGATTCCTCAGGAATATACCTGTGACTCTTTATGAAGCTTTCTCATCTCTACGAAACATAACTAGAAGTCCCTCTGCTTTACATCTATGGACTCACACAAGAATAAAGTCACTATAGCTGCTAAGTGACATAGGAAAGTAAACTAGCATTGGTTTCTTGGTCGGCTTCTTTTATTTAGTAATACACATTGAAGTTTTCACTGTATCTTATCATGGCTTAAAGCTCATTTCTTTTGGCGTTGCATAATATCCCACTGTCTGAGTGTACCACACTTTATTTATCCATTCCCTTCCCAGAGGGAATTTTGTTGCTTCCAAGGATTGGTAACTATGAATAAAGCTGCTGCAAATATTCATGTGCAGATTCTTCAGTGGAAATGAATTTTCAGCTCCTCTGGGTAATTTCCAAGGAAATCAAATGCTCAGTTGTATAGTAAAGTATGTTTAATTTTCGAAGAAACCATCCAATTGTCCTCCAAAGTGGGTGTACCATTTTGCATTCCCAACATCAGCAAATGAGAAATCCTATTGCTCCGCTTGCTTGCAAACTTTTAGTGCTCTCAGTGTTCTGGACTTTGGCCATTCTAACAGGTGGGTAATGGTATCTTGTTTTACTCTGCATTTCCCTAAAAACATATGGTGTGGAGCACCTTTTCAATGATTACTGGCATGACTTTATTTTAACATTATATTTTTGAAACTCATGCATAATATTATATGAATCACTATTGGTACAAAAGTTGAGTCTAAAGTTTTGGAGCTATTATGAATAAAGTTTATATAAACATGCTTTTTGTGGACATAGTTTGTATTTCTCTTAGATAAATACCTAAGAGTGAAGTTACTGTGTCATAAAGTTGAGGCAAATTTAACATTATAAGAAAGTGCTAGAGTTTTCCAAAGTGATCTTAACATTTAGGTACTCATCCACAATGTAGGAAAGTTATTCTCATTCTCACTGACAGCAATTTGGTGCTGCCAGTCTTTTTAATTTTGGTCATTTCCATGGGAATGAAATGATTTTAATTTGCATGTACCTGATAAATAATGATATAGAGTACCTTTTCTTGTACTTCTGGGTCACTTATACAGCTTAAACTGTAAAGAAGGTATTTGCTTGCCCATATTTTTACACCAAGGTGTCTTTTTATTGCTGATTTGTAGGATTTATATGTGTGGTTTTATGTGTGTGTATATATATATACACAACTCATATATATCAGTTTTATATTGATTTCTCTTTTTATTATTGATCTGTAGAAGTTTTGAATGTGTATACAAAATATATACCTATCTACATATTTGTATGTTTGTGTGGAACAAAATATATCCATATGTAAATTCTGAGGACAATTACTTTGTATGATATATAAAATATTTTACCCAAACAGTTTTTCTTTTCATTTTCCTAATACAGTTTTTATGAGAATTGTGAATGTTAAAAAGTCCAATTTGTCATTTTAATGTTTATCTTTAATGTTTGTGCTTGTCTCATCTAAGAAATGTCCTCCTGACTCCAACATACAAAAACAGTCTCTTATGATTTCCTGTAAAACTTTAATGATTGTCATTTTTATGTTTGGAACTATAATTCATCTTAAGTAGGTTGAAATTTATTTTTCATATCTCTATCCAGGTATCCCAGTATCATTCATTGAAGATTTTCTTTCCTAATTGAATCCACTAGACATTGCTGTATAATATCATATAACTATATATATGCAGGAATCTCTTCCTGGTCTCTATATTGTGTTCTATCTATGTCTAGTTATAACCAATATTGTAATTTCTTGTGTACCATAGGTTCCTAGTAAGTTCTGAAGCCAGGCATTGTGCACCTTCCAAGTTTACTTTTCAAAATGTTTTTGCTAATCTGAATCCACAAATTTTTGGAAAATATGTGCATGTATACATGATAGTTTATGTATTACATATATAATCTCCTATTGGAATTCTAATTGTTATGTTGAGTCTAAATCTCAGGAGGGCAGGGGAGGGAAAAAAGAATGTTATTATGTTTTCATTTTTTTATCTTTAAAATAAAAAAAGAATTCATGTGTGTCATATACACACAACAATTTCCCACAATGGATGCATTATGTACTACAGACATGTATTAATAAAAACAAAAAATTTAAAATAAAAAATATTTAGTCTGACACTGTCTGAATAGGAATATCTCTTAAGTATTTAACTTCTAATGTAATTTTTTGTAGAAGTATTTTGATAAAGTTGTCCCTAAGTATTTAATATTTTATAATGTTATTACATATAGAACTGTTTAAAATTTCATTCAATTATTTGCTGCCAGTATATAAAAATTTATTGTTGTACATTAATCATGTATTTTATGACTTTTCTAAATTAATGTTGTTAGTAGTTGTTTATATTCTTTGAACTTTTATACTTAATCATGTCATCAGCAAATAAAAAAACTTTTCTTCATCAACTTTATATACTTTACTTAGTTTATTTCACTGGTGAGAATTTCCAGTAAAATGCCAATTAGAATTAACATGTGGATATATCCTGGCCTTATTCCCATTTTTAATGGGAAAACATTCATAACTTTTTTGTTTAGTTGTAGGTTTTTTTGAGACAGGCTGTCACTATGCAGTTCAGGCTGGCCTTGACTCATTATGTAATCCAGGCTGGCTTCGAATTCACAAGGATCTTTCAATTTCAGCCTCCCAAGAGCTGAGACTAGAAGTGTGCACCACCACACCTACCCATACTTTTATCATTAGGTACAAATAATGTTAGCTGTAGATCACTTGTAGATTCTCTTTATCAGATTAAGAAAAAGCACTTTTATTCATAACTGGATGACAGTATTATCATCTAAGTGTATTGAATATTATTCAAAGCCTTTTCTGTATTTATTGATATGATTCTATGGTTTCTTCCCCCTATTTTGTTAGCAACCACACTAAAAACTGTTATTAATTACATTAAATAATTTTTGAATGTTAAATAAATGCCATTTCGGGGATAAGGCTTGTTCAGTCATAGTGAATTATGCTTTTTATACGTTGCTGTGTGACTGTTAAAGTATTGTTAAGAATCTTTGCACATATTTTCATGTGGAATTCAAACTTGATTTTTTTCTACTTCTTTCCTCCTTTTTTTGTTAAGTATCTTTGTCAACTTAAGAAACATTTTCTCTACCCTTATCTTCTTAAAGATCTTGGGTAAGATTGGTATCACCCATCTAAATATTTGTTATCATTTACCAGGAAAACCATTCAGGCCTGAAATTTCCTATTCTAGAAGCTTTCTTCTTTTATAATTACAATTCATTCAATAGATACAGTACTCTCAAGATCTTCCATTTTCTTCTTGTGTCTATTATGATGCTATATTTCTCAAGAAATGTGTCCATTTTAATCTGTTTTTGCATTAGTGCCATACATTTGATGAAAACATGCCTTTAATAACATTTTAAAGTCTGTGGTATCTGTTTTACAATATCCTCCTACTGATCTGTCAATTTCTTGATTTTTTTTCTTGAAATTTATCTCATTTGATTTTTCTCTTTCTTTTCTTTTACATACTTTTATCATTTTTTTACTTTTATTATTTATTATTCTTTTCCTTCTACCTTCTTTGCTTTAATTTCTCTTCCTGTTTTAGCTTCTTAAAACAGAATTACATCATTAATTTTAATTTTTCTGTTTAATATAAATTTTTAAATATTTAAGTTTCTTTTGAAACATTTTTTTGCTGCATCCCACCAATCTCAATAAGTGCATTTTCGTTTATATTTGAATGTTTATCTAATTATCCTTATACTCATCTAATCTGTGTGTTGTTTATAATTGTGTTGCTTAGCTTTTGGAAATTGAAGCCTTCACTAGGTGTCATTTTGAAATGTATGTAGACTTATTCTATGGCCCAACATATTGCCTATCTTTGTGAATAAGCCATGCAAATTTGAAAAATGAGTGTAGTCGTTGAGCATGGTACTTTGTGACTAATCAGATTCAGGTGTCTGGTAGTATTGTTCACATCTTCTACATCCTTACTAATTTTTTGTCTCATTATCTCAAATACTAAAAGGTATAAAAGCATCATTTGCTGTTAACTGTGGATTTGTCTACCTCTCTCTCTAATTCTTTCAGTATTTCCTTCACCCTTCTTGAAGATCTGATATTAGATACTTAACGTATTTATCATTAAAATGTTTATTTGATGAACCAACACTTTTATGATTTGAAAATTACTCTTTTTATTTCTCATAATGCTTGTTTTAAAGGCTACCTTGACTAAAATTAATATAATCATTCTGTCTTATGTGCTTTCACAATACCGTCAACCAAAAATCCCCTATCCAGAAAAACTATTCTTTGAAAACTCAAACAGAAGTTGACAGAATTTGTTACCACTAGATTTTCCCTATGAGAAATGCTTAAATAGGAGTCCTGCAAGGTGAAATAAAAAGAACTAAATAAGAACTCAAAGCAATACAATGAAATAAAGATCTCAATAAAAGTAAATACATGGGCAATTATAAGCACTAATATTATTGTAACTTTTGCTTGCAATTCATTTTGTTTTGTACATAATTTAAAATACTATTTAAACAATAATTACTTTGTGTTTTTTTAGTTATACAATCATAAAGATGTAGTTTTGTGCATAAACAACAGAAAGGGAGTCAGAGCACCAGAGCTTTGAGCTATTGCAATTAAACTGGCTTACATTCAAATTAGAAAGTTATAACTTTAGATATTAAATGTAATCTCACAACTAAAATAGCTATAGAATGTACACAAAAGGAAATAATGAGATAATTCAAATATTTCACTACAAAACACAAAACAACTTCTGAGTAAACACAAAAGAAGATAATAATGTAAGTATTAAAGAGGAGAAAAGCCAAAAATCATGCAGAAACTATAAAGACAGATGTCCTCCTTATTAGTAATTACTTGAAATTTAAACAGATGAAACTCTCCAATCAAAAGACAGACATTGGCAGAATGTATAAAGACACATAATTTAATATCTGGTGTATCCTATATATACTAAAGATAAAGATAAAAGAGAAAAAGAGAAAAGATTTAAAAAGATATGAATATTAACCAAAAGACAGCTGGAATGGCTATATTAATGTATATTACATTTGAAATAAAAAAGTTAAATATATATACATATATACATATAAGTTACATACATATATAGTATATATGTATGCTATATATACATAATTTACTATATACTATATACCAGAGACTCATTTTAAAGTCAAAGACATATATTTCTTGTATACACAGGATAGCTAAAATAGTTGTACTACTGATTTCTATTGCTTTATTGAAATAAATACTTAATGTTTAATTGTTTGATCATTCTTATATGCCTATATTTGTTTATCTGAGTAACTAATTTGAAGATACCAATATGTAATACAAAACCCATTGTTAATTTCTGATCACCGTGTCTGAAATTCTGTATTGTTTGTATTGTTTTTGTGTTATTTTGTAAATATATGTTTGTTAATGTTTTCATTCTTTTACGTTTAAAATAAAAAAGTTAAATAAAATAAGATAAAGTCAAAAACATACAGATTGAAAGTGAAAAGATAAAAAAAGATATGAATATTAACCAAAAGACAGCTGGAATGGCTATATTAACATCACATAATATGGACTTCAAATTTTAAAATTACAAGAATCAAAGATATCACATGCTAATAAAAGATTCAATAAAGTAAGAAAATACAAGCATTTATGGACCTCATGATAAACCCTCACAATATATAAAGAAAACAATGTAATTAAAGGGAGTAATAGACAGGTCTATGGTAATAGTTGGAGAATTCAATTCCTCATCCTCAACAATGAACAGAACAACCAGACAAACAATAATTAAGGGTAGAGGACTCACATAACACAATAAATCAACTTTATCTCAGAGACGTGTATAAAACACTGTATCCAACAACAGTATATACATTCTTCTGTAGTGCACATAAAACACTTCACAGGATATAACCAAATATGAACCCTTGAATTTCTTCAATAGATTTAAAAAGTAGAAAAGATACTACTACAAAGAAGAAGGATATTGGGGGAGGAGGAATGGAAGAGGAAGAGAGGTAATGGAGTGATAAGTACTATCAATGTTATATGCACCTATACATATCCCAAAGTGAAACACATTATTCTTTGTAACGACTGTGTACTGAGAAAATAAATTTTTAAAACAACCATTTCTTTAAAAACTCAGGTGGAAGAAAATTACAGCTTTAAATACATTTAAAGGGGCTGGGGATTTAGCTCAGCGGCACAGCGCCTGTCTGGCAAGCGCAAGGTTGTGAGTTCGATTCCTGGTACCGGAGAAAAATCAAAACTAAAAAATAAATAAATAAATAAATAAATAAATAAATAAATAAATAAATTTAAAATCAAGAAAGATCTAAAACAAACACCTAAATTTTACAACTTCAGGAACTAAGAACGAACAAATTAAACCCAAAGCTAACAGAAGAAAACTAATGTAGATTTGAGTGGAGGTAAATAAACTAGAGGATAGAAACAGGTATAGAGAAAAATCAATAAAACCAAAAGATAATTCTTTGAAAATACAACAATATTGAGAAACTTCAGCTAGTATATTATGAGAAAATTCAAATTACTAGCATCAGAAATAAAAATTAAAACAATTCTACTGATTCTATAGATATAAGAATTATAAATATGAGTATACTGAATAACTAAAATGAAATGGACAAATTCCTAAAAATATAAAACTTACCATGACTAGATATTCAAAAAGCAGAATCTTAATAGACTTATAACTCATAAGGAAATTCAATGAGCAATCAAAAATCTCCTGACAGGGACGGAGATGTAGCTCAGCAGCTCAAGCCCCTGACCAGCAAGCGCAAGGTCATGAGTTTGACTCCCAGTACAAAAAAAAAAAAAAAGAATAAAAATCTCCTGACAAAAGAAAACCCAGAATATGAGCTGAGTTCCACCAATTAGTAAAAGCATTAACACCAGATGAAGATTCAAAACACTTTTATGTAGATGCATGTATTTTTTTAAAAAAGAAAATTTGTAGCCTGCAGAGTTATACTATATAAAATGTTAAAGAATTGCTTTTCTGGAAGAAGGGAAATTACACCAAATAGAAACTTTGACCATGGGAAAAACTGAAGAGTACCAGGAATGGTTAGTGCAAATGGTATGTGGACTCCTACAAGTGACTCTCTTGGATTCTTAATTGAATGTCTAGGCTGAGCAAACAAAATTCTTCAAGGAAACCATCTAGTGAAGATGGTTTCACTGATTTTGTCTCCTACATCACCATATGCTCCAGCTGCTCCTTATGGTAGGACACATAGACTTGCTCACTTTAAATGCGCTGTCCTCAGCCTGGGTCATTCCTCTGAGACTAATAGTCCACACAGAGAATGCTCTGAGATGAAGAGTCACTCAAAACTTGCTTCTTCTTTCTAGGTAAGGATTTTTAAAGTTTCCTTAATAAAAAGTCCCCAGTGAGTTCCTCCTTTGAGTTTTAGATTGACATGCATTTCTCAAAGCAGTATTTTAAAGGATGAAGAAGAAGTAGCAGCAGCAGAATTGCAATTGAGTAGACCTAGCAAATTCCAGATAGGCTGTAAACGGGATGCAGCCAATAATAAATTATAGGTTTTTCAGTATAGAATCTTCAATTTAGTTGATGAATACTGTATATGCAAACATAAAACATTTAAATAATGAAGCTACATTTAATTAGACATTTAAAATCTTAGCATAAACAAAATATGTGACCACATTTAAATCCAAATTCAAGTAAGTGACACAGACTAAGATTTAGAGGAATGAAATGTAGAGGAAGGTCAGATCATGGAGCCAAACTTAACAGTTAAGCCTCTTTTGGGCTGGGGATGTAGCTCAGCGGCAAAGTACCTCCCTAGCAGGAACGAGGCCCTGAGGTCGATTCCCAGTACAAAAAAAAAAAAAAAAAAGAGTTAAGACTTTTTTATGTTCTTAAAATAAGGAACTGACATGATCAGGGCAGTGATTTCATAAAGATTTGGATGGTAGCATTGTGTAGGATTAATTTGAAGAGGAGGCAAAAGGTGTGATTCATTCACACTCTATTTGGAACAAAAGGAGATTGTGTCCAGGATTGGGGTTCAAGGAATGGAGAAGTTACAGCGAATATGAGACAGCACTGGAAAAACAGTAAATAGTGACTTGATGTAGTGGTGGATAAAGAAGAAGAATGAAGGAGAATTTCAGTATAGAGTGGACATATGATGCAATCCCTAACAAAAATGAAGAAGTTGAGAGAGGAAGTTGGCTTTAGTTCAGGAGAAACGTTAATGTCGTTTGGGACTTACTACTATTGGGTTGCAATGTTATAGCTGGAAAGCATGAGTTGAGATTTGGAAATGAGGAACTGAAATTCACATTGGACTTTTAGAAACTTAGAAATAGATTTGTGGTCATTAAAAGAAAAACTAGCTTTGAAAAATATAATCTTGAGTTATAAAAGTAGAAGGAAAATATTGGCAAGGTTGGAAACCATACAGTTATGAGAGGGGCAGCGGGGCAAGATGTAGTAAGGATGGTTGGAAAAGCTTTCTCAGTTCCACCGATCTTTTTTTTTTGAAAATTTTTTCCAGTTGGCTTTATTTTTACCAGTACATGTTTGCAGTACCTGATGATCACATTCCTCATGAGGAATTGGTATGTGTGCACAGCACATTTTAATTCTTTTTCATTAGTACATGTTTGCCATACATAATGATCACATTCATCAAGTAGGATATGTACTTGTACATATTTTAATTCTTTTTTCGCATTCCCTTCTCCTCCCTTCAACTCTTCTTTGCCTCTCCATTTACAAAACTTTGTTTCTATTTTTTCCTTCCATTCTTTTTAAAATTGCTTTTCCTTTGCTTACCTTCTCCGTCCCTCCTCCCTCATTCCCCTTCCCGTGTGAATAAGTTCTTCCTACCTCCTCATATCTATTCTCCATTTTGTTTCCTATTTATCCTTTGGGTTTCTCACACAAGAGAAACCTTCTTTAATGTTGGTGGAAGTATAAATTGGTACAACCACTATGGAAATCAGTACGGAGATTTCTCAGAAAACTAAAACTAGAAGTTCCATTCACACATCTTCTAAGAACAATCACCTCCACCTAGAGGTCATGGCTCCTCCTCATGCTCCAACCAAGAAGTTTTCCATGATCCTATTGCTTACTATATTTGATGGATTAATTCCAGCCCCATCAAAGTATATTCTAGGGATTTTTCTAGCTTTATCTAAGAAAAATTTGTAAGCCAAATTTCAGCACCTTCTCAAGCTGTTTTACCTACCATATCTCTCACCATTAGCATAAGTGAGAAGAGACAAACGTGGATACACAAGGTGTGATCAAAAATATGGTGAATGTTCAAAAAATTTTTTAAATTTATTACAATAAAAGATACATCACCATTAGTCCCCTCAAAATACTCCCCCTCCCTTCAACTACATTTATCCCATTGTTCTTGCTACTTTGTGAAGCAGTTCTGGAAGTCTTCTTTTGTGTGTTTCTGTGGCTGCCTCAAAAGTCCTGAGTTGATTCAAAATATTTATCTTTCATGATCATTTTGACTTTGGGGAAGAGCTAAAAGTTGCATGATGCCAGATCCAGTGAATAAGGTGGATGAGGTTACACTACACTGTTTTTATTCGATAGAAATTTCTGTAAATGTTTTAAATCTATTTAGGATCTTAAGGCAGCCAAAAAAAAACCCATGAAAGTGGACTCCCAGAACTACTTCAGAAAATGGCAAAAATGATGGGATTGGTGTGTGCAAACACAATTTTGAGGGTGATTCATGGCAATGTGGCTTTTACTGTAATAATTTTTTTGAATTTTTTATTTAAACATTTACCATAGTTTTGGATCATACCTTATCACAAAACCTGGTTTTATTCTTTTCCTGATAGTCCAGAGATCTACCTATATTCCCACTCATTTTGGTTTGCGATTTTGTTGTTGTTTTTTAGTTTATGGTTTTCTGTGGTGCTGAGGGACAGATCCAGAGTCCTACACATGCATGGCAAATAAATGTTCTGCCACTGAGCTACGTCCCCAATCACATCCTTACCTGCTTTGACTCACTGCACAACACTTTATCAGATACCCTGAGCCAGTACATCCCATTTTGACAAATTTGACTCAGTGAAAATCTAAACAGAGGCTTAATTTGTAACCAAAAAAAAAAAAAAAAAAAAAAGTCACAAAAGATCCAGGGAATGGGTCGTTGTTAGAAGTCTTTTTCATGGTGTATGTTAATCTACCTGATACTTTGTTTGGAAGGCATGTTTAACTTACCATGTTTATGATCACGCTTAAATAAAGGCTTACTTAGTTCATGAATGGGCCTATTCACTTAAATTGTGATGATGTTGAGCTTTTGAAGGAAACTAGAAGGATGATAGCATGATATTGGAGTCAACCTTGAAATGTTCTATGCAGAAGAGGCCCTAAAAATACAAAACTAGTTTTGTAATTATATTTTGCTCCAAATCATTCATACAAGATCATCTCCTTTTAATCATCCAGCAAATACACTGTGTGTATCTGGGAAGTATCCTGCCACAAGCAGAGGCAAAAGAAGCTGAAAAAGCATTGGTGGTGACAAAATGTGTCATCTTCATTGCTTCATTCAGGTCTAGTATCTCCCAAACTGTAGAAACAATTTATGTCCTCAGGCATCTCACAGTTTGAGCAAGAAGGCAGTGAAAACCTTTATAAGTGGAAGCATGCATATACAAGCACATACCCCAAGGAAACAAGACAAACATGATGGACCATCTATAATCTTTAAGGATTTCAGAGTCACAGACATCCCAATCTCATTGCTTATTGAACTTATTAGTAGGAGCCTTGGAGAAGGTAGTATATGATTACCTCTAACAGCATGTCTAACCACTAGATGGAAGTGAGCAGTTGTGTACTTATAGAGTTTAGTTTGGTGTAAACTTGGGGTTTCCTACTACTCTGTTTTGTATTTCTTATTATCCACTTGATTCTTTAAGCAATGATTTTGAATATCAAATATAGATATTTAAACAGACCTGAGGATCAGTGGAACCGATTAGAAGATGCAGACACAGTTACAAACACACTCAGCCAATTTATTTTTGACAAAGGGGCCAAACATGTTCACTGGAAGAAAGACAGCCTCTTTAAAAGTGGTGCTGGAAAAACTGGCTTTCCACATGCTGAAGACTAAAACAGCACCCATGTCTATCACCATGCACTAAACTAAAGGCAAAATGGATCAAAGATCTAAATATTAAAACAGAAACACTAAATCTACTGGAACAGAAAGTAGGTAGAAATCTTGAAGACATAGGGATAGGCAAAGAGTTAGTGAACAAAAACCAAACCTCAGGGGAAATACTTCAAAGAATCAACAACTGGGATCTCATCTCATTGAAAACTTTTGGCACATCAAAAGAAATCACCAACAGGGTAAAAAGAAAACTCACAAATTGGGAAAAATTTTTAGCCATCAGTCTGTCAGACAAAGGACTTCTATTTAGAACATATAAACAATTTCTAAATATCGGGCCTTCAAAATTCAAAGACCAAATCCAAAAATGGGCATCTGAGATGAACACAGATGAAGAAATACAAATGGCAAATAAATATATGAAAAAATGTTCCACACCATTGCTCATTTGAGAAATGCAAATTAAAATAACACTGAGATTCCATCTCAACCCAGAAAGAAGGTCTAGCACCAAGAAATCAATCAATAACAAATGTTGGACGGACGGTGGGGAAAAAGGAGCCTTTCTCCACTTCTGCTGGCAGTGTAGACTGGTGAAATCACTGTGGAAATCAGTGTGCAGATTCCTCACAGAACCAGGATTAAAGGTCCCACTTAACCAAGCTATTCTCTTTCTGGCTATTTTTCCAGAAAAACTACAAATATCATACCACAGCGATATATGTGCACCTACGTTTATAGCAGCCCAACTTGTCATAGCTAAATCTTGGAAATAACCCAAATGCCCATCAACCGAGGAATGAACAAAAAAGATGTGGTATTTTTATACCACGGAGTACTACTCAGCTATAAAGAAAAATAAACTTAAGGCTTTTACAGGGAAATGGATGCAACTAGAGACCATACTTTTAAGCGAAATAAATCACACCCACATGTGTAAACACTGTATTGTCTCCCTAGTATAAGAATCTAAAAGAGTAAATAAAACCGAAAAGGTACAACAGATATTGTGAAAGGGAAAGACATTGCTCAAAGGGAAGGAACAACTGGAATGAGGGAAAGGAGAAAAGAAAGAAAAAAGAAGGAAAGGAAAATATATACATATGTACATACAAGAATAGCTCAGATAACTGTACTGCTGATGTCTATTGGTTTATTGAAAGGAACAGTTAATGCTCAATTTTTTGTTTGTTGACCAATGTTGCATGCTTGCATCTGGTAGTCTGAACAACTAATTTGAAGATAACACTATGCAATATAACAAACATTGTTGAATTCCTACCATCTTGTTTAGTGAAGTTCATATTGTTTCTAATTTTTTTTATTATTTTTATTCTCTTTAAATATTCCTATCATCTTGTTTTAAAATCCTGTATCATTTTTATTGTTTTTGTATTGTTTTGTTTTTGTCTTTGTTGTTGTTATTTTGTTATTTTTTTCTCTTTAAAATAAAAAAAATACAGACATTTTCCATGCTGCTTTTTGCTTTAGGATATGAACTTTCTGAGACAATTCAATTCAGAATCAATTAGTCATTGGTTAAATACAAAGGTTCTGAGTTTATAGTGCCTGGTAATTGCAAAGTTTGCCTCAAATGCTGACTGAATTTGAAACACCAAAATATCTATTAATAGGTAAATGTTAAGAAATTGTAATACAAACTGAGCATACCTAACCTGAAAATCAAAACTCTTCCAAAGTCAAACACTTTTTGAACATCAGCATGATGCCATAAATGGAAAATTCCACACCTGATGCACATGATGGTCACAGTTAAAATGCAGATGAGCTAAAAATATTGTATAAAATTACCTTCAGGCTATGTGTAAAATATAAATCAATTTTGTATTTTGGTTTTTTTGTTCCATCCCCAAGATAATTCATTAGATATATGTGAATACTCCAAAAGCTGGAAAAAAATCTGAAGCACTTCTGGTTTCAAGCATTTTGGATAAAGATATTTAACCTGTATATTCATGCAAAGCTATGCTGTCTAATAGTGAAATTGATAAAGTGGTCTCAGAAATATATTGTTGAATGCAAAAATCAAGATTTAGGGAAATTTATACTGTCCAGTTCATCGCTGTACTCCTTACATACCTACCAAATAAAAGCACATATCATATTAGGGTGATGCATGTATGTAAGTATGTGAATAAGTGTGAAGAAATGTGTAAGAAATACTAATATCAAATTCAGGAGCATATTTACTACTGGGGGAAGAGTAATACAGAAGGAGATTTGGCTAGAATGTTAGTTTTTGGGTTAGAATATAGATGTTTCATTGCTGTTGTATTATCCTTTGTTGGTACATCTGAATCATTACATGATATATTTTTAAGACTGCATTATAGAACTGGCCCATTTTTGCTGAATTGTATTCCAGATAAGAACTTGAATATTTTTGATACGTCATTCACCTACAGAGACACAATTTAACAACTAGATTTGCAAAGAAAATATGGTTTTAGAAAATATTTAACAATAATATGGTTTTAGAAAATATTTAACAATAATCTAATCTTTTTCCTATGGCAACATTACTCTGCAGAAATGAAATAAATTTCTAAGGTTATAAAATGAAAGAGTAATTTCTAACATGTTCTCTGACTTCAAAATTATTGGTCAGTCTTTTTTTTAGAAGAAACCATACTAATCAACTATTTTCCATTATGATGAACAATGCAATTCAACATTGCTTCCAGTGAAAAGATTAAAGTTTAAATTCTGTATTTCATATTACCATGTACAATATGTAACTTGAAATTAGAATCTGCAAAAGAAAAAGTATTACCTTCCAGTTCCAAATCAGAGGTATATAAAATTATGAAAGCATAAATTAATAATTAAATATAAATTAATAATTTAAATTTTCCAATGAATTAAGTATATTATCTCTAATATCATACATATTTTAATCATGCATTCAGTTCAGTTAAGAAAAAATTCTCATATAGTTCTGGCAAATGTTTTTCTTATACTTGGTTGATTTAACCAATTATATTGACTTTCAAGTACTGACAGGTATATGAGTCTGTAAATCTCTAGTTATAGATTACAACACTATGAAAACATTTTAAAAGGATAGAAACTAAAACAATTTTTAAAAATAAAAAATGCTTTCTTGAAAAGATAAAATCAATAAACCTTTATGTAGAATAACAAAAAAGAGGATACAAAAGCAAAGATGAAAAAAAGACATATGGGCTGGGGATATAATTCAATGGCACAGCACCTGCATGGCAAGTGCAAGGTCCTGAGTTGGATTATTGGTACCAAACAAACAAACAAAAGACATAACAACTGATACCAGAGAAATACAAAGGATCAAAGATTATTATGAGTATCTGTATAACTACAAATTGGAAACAACCTAAGTATTCATCAAGAGAAGGATGAATAAACAAAACGTGATATACAGAGGGAAATATAAATATATAGATATAGATATATATCAGACATCATCATTAAGAAATCCTGTGAAGCTGGAAAACATTATATCAAGTAAAATAAGCTAGGCACAAAAAGACAAACACTGCATTACTTCACTTTTGTATGCAATCTGAAAGAGCTGTTTTCATAAACGTAGAGAGTAAAACAGTGGTTACCAGAGTCTGGGGAAAGTTGGGTGGACAGGCAAAGAAATAAAGGGAGGTTGGTCAAGAGGTACAAAGTTATTCAATTGAACCCCGAAATTTGCAGGCAGTTATGTAATTCTCCTGTAGTTATGTAATTTAACTTAGTAAAATACTCTATTAATAAAGCTTTAGGAGGTACAGGGCGTCTGGGCAACATCTTAGGGATCTTAGGACTTTAAGAAGAACAAAACCAAGAACTCTGGAGACAGCTATATTCTATAGGGCAACCTGTTAGGAGGTGGGACTGTTGGTGCATCTGCTGGAGATGGGTTACAAGGCAGCAGCCAATCAGCAGCAAGGAAAACTAAATTAACCTCTCAGAGTGGCTACTTGCAAACCTCCCCTTCCCCTCAACCCAAAATGCAGAGAATATTTGCTGTTTCCCTGAAACTGCAGGGACTGTCCTGAACAATTATTAGTTAGGTTCTAAAAAAAAATCCTCGAACAACTCAGGCTGTGAACTCTGAACCGCGACTTTGCGGGGATATACCATAATTAGTTAGAAGGAATAAGTTCTGATGTTCGGTTACATAGTCAGCTGACTACAATTAGCAATAATGAAATGTATATTGCAGTACAGCTAGAAGAAAGGATTTTGAATGTTTACACCACAAAAAAAAAGTGTTTCAAGGTGGTGGATATGGTAACTACTCTGACTTCATCACTGTACAGTATTTACATGTATCATAAGAATACACTGTACCCCACATATTTGTGGTATTATTATGTGTAAGTAAAACTTTAAAGTGATTTCAAATTTGCTTAATACAGAAATTGCCACTTTCAAACAACACTTTCTTAACTATTTCTCCAAAATCTTTCTGCTAGGGCCGGCATTTCAGGTCGTGTTTCTTGGGTCAATTTTTATATTTGTATAGATAGTTATCTATTTTATAAAGTTTAAAATTGTGAGAAACTGAGAGAGTAAATGTGATCCAAAATGTACAATAAATATTGTAAAACGGGAAAAAACTTCAAAAAAGAAAGAGCAACTGGTTTAGGGGAGTGGAAAAAAAAGAAGGAAGAAAAAAGCAAAAGGTATATATATATGTGCATATATATACACACATATATATACACACAGTACATATATATGTGTATATATATGCACATATATACACACAGTATATATATACACACAAAAACTAAAATAGTTATACTACTAATTTCTCTCAGTTCATTGAAAAGATAGGTTTGTGCTAATATTGTTTGGACTATTAAATGCTGATATATCATACTCTGAGTAACTAATTTAAAGACAACGATACACAATGTATTAACCATTGTTATTCCCTATCATATTGTTTTGGAATTTTGATTTTTCTTTTTCTTTAAAATAGATAAAGGATAACTGGGATATGGGAAAAGAGAAGGGAAAGAAGGAGAAAGTTTGTATATATGTATATGCAGGATAGTTAACACGGGTGTTCTACTGTCCTGTATTTCCTTGCTGAAAGAAACTATCAGTGAGTCATTGGTTGATTAGCTTTGTATGTCTATATGTGTTTTCATGAGAAACTACATTGAAGATATCAATATGTCATACAATAAGCATTGTTAATTCCCTACCACTCTGTTTGTAACTCTGTAATGTCTGTACTGATCCTATGCTATTTTGTAAAATGTTGTTGGTCTGTTAGTATTTTCCTCCTTTAATTTCTAAAATAAAAAAAAATAAAAAGTAAAAAGTAAATAAATAAAATAAAGTTTAAAATTATAATGATTTAAATTTGTACTATTATTGTATTCTCATATGTCATAAAAATTTGAGATGGCATCAATTTTGAGATGCCTATTATTTATCAATACAAAAGAGAAATTAAACTCTGCCAATTAAAATAGCCATCTGTATGAGTGAGTTTTACATTGTGGATTTAACTAAGCTCCAATCAAAAATATTTTTGAAATTACATCTGTAGTAATCTAAAGATGATTTAAAATATACCAGAGGATTGGTGAAATAGAAGTGTCTCAGAAAAAGTACAAATGGCCAATAAATACATTTTTTTATTTTTAAAGATAAAGAATGAAAACGCATTAACAAACAGACATAAATAAAACAACACCCAAATAACACAAGCAACGCAGAATTTCAGACAAGGTGATAGGAAATTAACAGTGGTTGTTGTATTGCATACTGTTATCTTCAAATTGGTTACTCAGTTAAACAAATAAAGGCATGTAACATTGATCAAACAAACATTAACTGTTCCTTTCAATAAAGCAATAGAAGTCAGTAGTATGACTCTCTCAGCTATCGTGTGCGTGTGTGTGTGTGTGTATACATATTTTTCCTTTGTTTCTTTTTCTCTTTTCCCTCATCCCAGTTGTACCCTCCCTTTGAGCAGTTTCTTTCTCTTTCACAATAGCTATTATACCTTTCAGATTTTATTTATTCTTTCAGGTTCCTACGCTAGTGAGTCAATACAGTATTTACACATTTGGGTCTGACGTATTTCACTTACGAGAATGGACTCTAGTTGCATCCACTTATGTATGAAAGCCTCACGTTTATCTTTCTTTATAGCTGAGTAATATTCCATTATGTAAAAATACATCTTTTTATCCATTCCTTAGTTGATGGGCATTTGGGTTGCTTCCACGACTTAGCTATTACAAATCGATCAGCTATAAACATGGGTGCACATACATCGCTGTTGTATGATGTGTGTAGTTCTCCTGGAAAAATACCCAAAAGGAAAACAGCTGGGTTGAATAGGACCTAGTTTACAAAGGAATCTCCAGACTGATCTCCACAGGGATGGCACTAGTCTACACTCCCACCAACAGTGGAGAAAGATTCCTTTTCCCCCACAGCCTCGTCAGCATTTGTTATTGGCTGATTTCTTGATGATAACCATTCTCTCTGGGTTGAGATGGAATCTCAGTGTTGTTTTAATTTGCATTTCTTGAATGACCAACGATGTTGAACATTTTTTCATGCCATTTGTATTTCTTCATCTGAAAAGTGTGTATTCACCTCAGATGCCCATTTTTGGATTGGGTCTTTAAATTGGGGGGGGCTGGTTTTTTTTTAGTTCTTTGTATGTTCTAGATAGAAGCCCTTTGTCTGAGGAACAGCTGTCTAAAATTTTTACCCAATTTTTGGGTTGGTGATTTCTCTAGATGTGCAAACACTTTTCAATAAGATGAGATCCCAGTTGTTGATTCTTTGAAATATTTCCTGTGTGGTTTGGGTTTTGTTTATGAACTCTCCGCCTACCTTTATGTCTTCAAGATTTTTACCTACTTTCTCCTCTAGTAGACTTAGTGTTTCTGCTTTAATATTTAAATCTCTAATCCATTTTGATTTGAGTTCGGTGCATGGTGATAGATCTGGCTCTAGATTCAGTCTTCGGCATGTGGTAAGCCAATTTTTCCAGCACCATTTATTAATGAGGCTATTTTTCTTTCAGTGAACGTGTTTGATCCCTTTGTCAAAAATAAGTTGGCTGATTGTAGTTGTAGTTGTAGCTGCACCTTCCAGTCTGTTCCATTGAGCCTCAGGTCTGTTTTTTTTACCAGTACCATGCTGATTTTATCACAGTGGCCTTGTATTATAATTTCAAGCCAGGAATTGTGATGCTACCTGACTTGTCTTTGTTGCCCAGGATTGCTTTTGCTATTATGGGTCTCTTCTGGTTCCAGATGAATGTTAGGAATGTTTTCTGTAGATCTGTGAGGCATAATAATGGTATTTTAATTGGGATTTGCATTTAATCTGTACAAAAATTTTGGGGTATTGGCCAATAAATACATTTAAAATGTTCAATATTTCTGTCCATAAAAGAATTGCAAATTAAAACAACATGAAGGTTTCACCTTACTTCAAAAAATGGCTATCATCCATCAAGAGATCAAATAATAACAAATGTGGCAAGGCTGCAGGGAAAAAGGAATCCTTCTACATTGGTGATGGCAATGTAAACTAGTACAAATATTATGGAAATCAGTATGAATTTCCTCAAAAGAAGGAAGGGAAATATATATACATATATATCCACACAAGACAGCTAAGATAATTGTACTACTAATTTCTATTAGTTTATTGAAAGGAATAGTTAGTGCTTATATTGTTTGATCAATTTTACATGCCTATATCTGGTAAAATGAGCAACTACTTTGAAGATAACAATATGCAATATAATAACCATTGTTAATTTCCTATGATCTTGTTTTGAAACTCTGTATCATTTTTTATTCTCTTTAAATTTTCTTAAAAACTAAAAATTTAATATCATTTGGCCCAGCTATTCCCCTTCTAGGTATCTTCTTGAAGGAATTAAAGACATCATATTACAATGATACATGCATACCCATGTTCATAACAGCACAACTCATAAAGCTAAATCTTGGAAGCAGCCTATATATTCAAAATCAAAAACATGGATAAAGAAAATATGGTATTATACACAATGGAGTACTACTCTCCCATAAGGAAAAATAAATGAGTCATTGGTAGGAAAATGGATGCACATTGAGACCATAATGTTAAGTGAAGTAAATCAGACGAACAACCTTAAATATGACATGATTTCTCTTATGAAAAACATAAAATAGAAATAAAGAGCAAAATGAAAGATAAATAACAGGAAACAGGGAGATAGATGTTTTGCGAAAGGAAAGGGAAACCAAGAGATTGGGGGAGAGAGGAGGAAGGCGAGGGGAAAAGGATGCAAAAGGGAATTAAGTTGTGTTATGTACATGTACCAACTCCATGTGAGTAATGCAATCACTATGTATTGCAAACATGTACCAATAAAAATTAAAATTATATTTACATATATATGAACATTGCATAGATTATATACAAATACTATTCCATTATACATAGTATGTTTTGAGCATAGATGAGTTTTGATATCTGTGGGAAGGGAGGCCCTGGAGCTAATCCCCCATAGATATCAAGGGACAACTGTTGCACAATGCTTTTTTGCCATCTACTAGGGCAGTTGTGGTGAACCTACGGCATGCATGCCACAGTGTGTTGTTTATATCATTGAAAGTTCTAAGAGATTCACCATCACTGGACTAGGATATAGCCTGACTTTAGAGATGTTATTAAGTGAAAATTAATGTGCATCTCAGTCAATCAAATATAGGATATTTTAACTCTCTGTATACCTATATTCCTTTTTTTCATTCATACTTGTATGGAATACAACAGAATATCACATTGTGAATCCAATGCATTACACAAAGCCCTAGATTTTCTGTGGTTCCAGGTATTCAAGCATAGGTGGTACACAGCGTTAATTACCACATCCATGAATACTTGTACATTAGCACATGATGATTAGTACATGATCATTAGTACATTAGGCAAATGATGCAATGAACAGATTTCAGTTCTCTGTCATTGTGAAATGTTGTCACAGTGGTTTCAGGTTCACTAGTAGGACTGGCTTGAAGATGTGCCATCACAGAAGTCTCTCTAGTCATGTTTACTCATTTGACCCTTGTTAATTTCCTATTATATTGAAGGTTTTCTTAGCAAACCTCATCTCTTGATGTTTTACATATATCATGGGTATCATTAAAATAATTCACTGTATAAAATGTTTCTTAGCTAGCTGTTATACAAAATATAAACATAGCTAGCTGCTTGGAATTATTATTTATATTTTTATATTTAATTTTTGTCTACTTTTCAATTCTGAGCCATGGCCACTCTAACTCTTTCTTTTAATTGATTAAGTTTTTGTCATGTGTCTTTTCTCTATAGCAACTGTTCTGGAATTTGTTTCTTAATAGTATCTTATCTAGCTTTTTAGGCAAAGCTACAGTTTGCATTTTTCAATGAATAAAATATCATCTACATTTCACAAAGAAACATGTTTTAAACCTTTGTTCTGAAAGCATGTGGCGTCATTATCTTTTATTTTTCTTCTTTTGACACAGGCACAACATTCAGCAACTCTGCTTTAAGAAAACCCAGCTGAAACTCTCAATGAGTCTTTGGTTGACCAGGATTGCATGTCTATATCTGTTTTCACGAGAAGCCACTTTGAAGATATCAATATGGAATACAACAACCATTGTTAATTCCCTACCACTTTGTTTGTAACTCTGTATTGTCTGTATTGTGCTTGTGATATGTTGTAAAATGTTGTATGTCTGTTAATGTTTCCCTCCTTTTATCTTTAAAAAAAAAAAAAAGAAAGAAAACCCAGCTGTGCAAGCATGACAATAGATGGCACCTAGGTAGTGTAACTGAAGACAGACTTGCTAGGCCCAACACCTGCTCCTGCTGAGGGCTGGCCTGAGGGTATGCGTCCTACGTTGTGTCAGAACTTCCAGGGCTCTGGATGTCAACTGAGACCTCCCAAGTTCCAAAATGTTGATTCAAATCTTTTAAAACACAGAACAGGTCAGACTAAATAGAGCTGCACACTGAAAGCAGTCTGTGGGTCCTGTGTTGACAGCCTCTGCTCTCAGTCCTCAACCTCTCTCTAATGAGATGTGACAGAGGATTTTTCTGTGTGTTCTATGAATTCTTACAGTTGTATCATCTAAGTGGCAACTTCCTTTAAAATAACACAGTATTTGCCACACATATTAACTATTTACAAACTAAGGAGGTAGTTATTTATCATTGTGAGTACTATAACTACAATCCACATTTAATAGCAATTATTTAAGACAAAATTTTAATCAATACTCCACATTTATTTGTAGGGTCCCTCATACTTTCACTGCAAAGGCTTGAATTGCAAGCCTGGAAGCCCAGTACCATGGTACAGTATTCCATGCTCTGTGGATATGCTGGGGCTAGGGCAGTGAGAAGATAAGCAGTCCCTGCCTTCATGGCTTCAAAGAGTCTGCAGGGCAAGGCGAGAAGCACATTATCATATGACGGTCAGTTCCAAGGAACAAGTGCATGATGTATGAGACTAGATAAGTGACACCTAAACCCCAATGGGGCAAGGAAGGAAAATTGACATGAAATTTCTAGAATAAAAGTAGCACTTAAACTGAGACCTGAAGGATGAATCAGGATAACTTACTCAAAGAGCACATGTAGAAATCTATGTCTGTGCAGGTGGTGCTATTAGTGCTCTGTACACACGTGCTCAATAAAGGTATGTGAGGTGAATATGTGAAAAGTTAGACCAAAGAGTAAGCTCAGTGTTGCTAGCAGATGATGCTAGGGTAGATGTAGTTTTGTGAGAAGCCCAGAGCCAGAACATATACCACAGGTGCCTGAAAGTGGCTAGGTTAAGCACACAACATTTGCTGCAACAATGCATATCTAAAGACTTATAGACCATGTTAAGGAGTCCACACCATGTTCCAGGAGCAATGGAAAGTAGAAAGGAAGAGTGAGTCCATACTGAGATAACTGCTTCTCCAAATTCTTGTAGAAATGTTCCCCAGTATTATGACGCTCCTAATAGGAACCTTCCTCCTGATGAGTTAGAGGCTCCCTTCCTCTCTTTGCCCCGCCTGCTTCCTTTGCCAAAAACATTGAACAGGAAGAAGTATTTGCTCAGATGCTGCTAGGACAGACAAACTGTGAAGAAGGAAGGGCACTTTCTGAGCAGGAGTGTATTCTCAAGAGACAGGGCCCGTGTCCACTGTACCAAGCCTTAAAGCCCCATCTGCAAGACATTCCAGTCTTCTAGGAAAAGAGGTGAGTCTGTCCATTTGCCTGTCTGTCTCTCTGTCCTCTCTGCACAGACTGTTGGCCCTTCCCCCAAAACCAGACCTTAAAGGAAGCCTGTTCAGTCTGTCCCCTACTACAGGCATACTGAAGACAGACTCTTCCACAAGTGAAGTCAGTATGGCCAAGACAACAAACTAATGTTCTTAGAAGCAAGGGGCATTTCAAGACATTGAGTTCTTGAAATACAGGAGAGGATTTACTTATTTAGCAGGGTTGAAAAGGACACAAACAGGGACAAGGCTAAGCCTAGAGCTAAGGGATGAATTCCAAGTTCAAAAGCTCCCAAACATCACAAGTTCCCAACCATGAGCCTTCTAAGCCTTCCTTTGGATCTCCAAGCAAGAGGTTGGGGTAGGTCCTGTGGAACGAGCAAGTTTATTCCCAAATTCTAATAATTTCTCTTTGAACCCCACAGCCTCCAAATTCCCTTCATAATGAACTGGCACATGATAATCTCTGTACTTATCATAGTAGTGCTTAAAGCTGTTGGAGTGACTTTATTTCTGCTGTACTGTGAGTATTTGACTGATTGCTTAACTTTGCTACATTGTGAGCATTTGAGTGACTGACACCTATTGTCGTGTTCCTTGACTCTTCTGAATGCAAAATTACATGTAAGGTTAAATTCTCAAATTTTCCACTGAAGGGCAATACAGCCTAAGATTAAATGACCTATGCCCTTCTACCCCTCCGGCTGGTACAATGGGCCAGATTTCTTGTTCTGCCTTGGAGATACATAAATGACCAGTCTGATAATAAATTCAAATCCTACACACAACTTTTGTTACTGGAGTATTTTTTTGGGTAATCTGAGCTAAAGTAGTTAACAGGGTTGTGATTGTAGCTAAAATTTTAAAATAACAGCTCCATTTCAATCCAGTAGTAAATCTGGGTCAAGGGCTGAACTATAAAGGAATGGGCTAGAACCAAAAGAGAAACTTTGCTACAAAGTCATATAAATTTATTCATCCAAATGAATTCACTAGAAAAAGAAGCCTTCTACCAAAGGATTTTGCTACAATTCAACAAGTAGAGTCCTCTCCAGTCCCTGATGCCAATAAGTAGCTTAAATGAAGAAGGAAATATGAGTCGGCCAGAGCAGTTGGCTAAGAGGAAATATGAGTTTCAATAAGTGAAGACATCCCAAAAATATACACACATCCCTTCCCTGCTGACCTGTGTCAGAGATCAGTGCTTCCCGTTAATAGTCACAGGTCTCCACCAACGCCTATGGGTTTGCTTATTTTATTCATCACTCAGTGGTATTTGAAACTGAGACAATAGTTGATTTTCTTTCCAGTCCCACAGACTTTTTGGAAAAGTAATGATGGCGTCATTCCCACTGGGAGCTACGGAACAGATAATGTGCAGAATGGTAATCTCCTCTCTACCATCTAGCTTCTAGGGCACTGGATTCTTAGAGCACTTCCTCAAGGCCTCCTTTCCCAAGGAACTTTTTTAAAAGATAGAAAGGTATTTTAATGAGTTATCTCCGAGAAATAACCAGTACAAGACTCAGTGAAAATTTCTCATTTGCTAGGGATAGAACCCAAACTTAGGATCTCTTGTATACAAAGTATACATTTGCACTGCACTCCCAGGTCCCGAGTGAAATTTCTGACCCTCAGCTTTCCTCCTGGGCATGTGGACAAACGGTGTGTAACTGTTGTAGTGTAATGTGAACGTACTTCAGAGAATCTGAACACCTACAAGGAATGGTTATTAAGAGACCAGGTGCCACAAAAAAGGGTCATGTTTGTGTGCCAAATATTATTCTAGGCCAACCACAGGACAAGAATGAACACAGGGGATATTATTCAGTCATCATCTGTAGATCAAAAAGCACAAGACTAGAAGTCATGCAGGATAAAGAGATGAGTGAGATGTGGCTCTTCCTGTTAAACCCACCTGCTCTGGAAGCCTCTTCCCACACTTTCCTTTCATTTGCTCTTAAGACACCTGTTACTACTAACACCTTTAAGAAAAAGGCCATTCCTCATTCATCTTTGTTTCAACTGAGATATCCAGTATAATGAGCTATATGAAGAAAATACTCAGGAAATATGTATTGGGTCCCTTCCATTATAATCTCAAAGTACCTTTTGATGAAAACCAGGCTACTGTATATGACAAAGGGTCTGTGAGCCAAACTGAAATAAAAAGTGAAAGCTAACATCTACTTCATTAATATAATTTTAAGCAACCAATTTAGTATCTGAGTAAACTAAGCTATTTTCAACCATAATGGCAAATAACTGGGATCACTAAGGGGAAATCAGACCACTCTCTGAAATTACTGTAGCTTCCTACTCAGACAGCCAGTGTTTCCAAAAAAGAAAAAGAAAAATGAGCCTTTGTGGAGACCAATCAATTCCCCTATTTGTATGTAAAGGAACAAATGGATTTCTCTACACTTACCGAAAATCTCTGTAATCTTCACCCGATCCTTTGTCTGATAACATCCTAACACTTGTTCCAATTAGTCACAATTCTTAGAGCTGAGAAGGTATTGATAAGAGAGGTATCCAGTAGCTGCCTGGGGTTGTGAGTTTCAGTAGAGGATTTGGGACACCAAAAATGGCAAGAATAACGAAGATGCTTTGTGGAGTGTGGAGTGGAAGTGCTCCAGTTAAGGGATAACACCGTCAGAGGAAGACATAAGAAAGGAGTGAGTCTCCCTGGGATACCAAATTCTTCTGTTACTCTACTCATCAGTCTCTTCTTTTTTCTGCCCACCCCCAGCATTTCATACCTTCTGCCACATCAAAAGGGAAGAGCATAAAAGAGGACAAATAACAGTAATAGCATAATGAAAGTTCAAAGAAAGAAACTATCTGAAAAAATCTAGCTCAGTGCTGGCCTAGAGTCTCCACCGTTAAATTTCAAAAAGCTGCAGGAGTTCGACGACCAACACTGTGATGATTGTGTGTTACGTTCACTGTATAGCAATCTTTATGTTTCCTTTTCATTTCAGTCTCACAGATTTTTGGGAACAGTACTGACAGCATCATCCCCACAAGGAGCTATGGAACAGGTAAAGCACATGACTTGAACCTCCCTTCCACCCCACATGTAGGTTATTAGCTGAATTCTGAGAGACTTTTCTCATCACTTCCTTCCCTATAGTACTAGTTTTTGGCTTAAATGGTCCATAAAGACTGTCTAGCTTATTTCCTTCATGTCAACAGTAAGAAAGCAGTCTAGAATGAGTTGAGAACAGCTTATATCAATATAGTTGTTATAAAGAAACCCATATCACATTATGTCCCATTATTTTATGATTCAGTTCCAGGGTTCACACTCCAAGTAACTAATCCCAAACTCATGTTTTCCTTTCTCCCTTCCTTCCTACCCCTACTCTCTCATCTCTTCAGTCTGCCCTCCACACTGGCAGAACTTCCACCAAATAAGATGTTTCTTCTTATCCACCTCCGAATCAACGTTGGACAAGAGCAGGGATGACTGTGCAAGAAGAGGATCCACTTTGGCAATTGTCGACACGCCAGAGAAGCTGGTGAGAGCATCAGGAATGGTACAGTAAAGCAGCCCACACTACACCAGCCTCCATGGTTGGAGATGTGGATCAATGTGGTGGAGCAGGGGGTGGGTGGAGAGGAGTGGAGAGGTGGCTCGCTGCATTCTACCTGGTTGTTCTGAATCTGAGGTTGAAAGGCTTTTTTGTAGCACAGGGGCATGATCTCTGGCTTCTTTGAGCTAGACATCCAGACTCTGTAGTCTTCCCCTTAAGATACAGCAGTGAGATAATATCCCAGGGTTGGTTCAAGACCTTTAAAGTGCAGGAAATGACCAAAGAGCCAATGTTGATAAAAGTTATTTAAAACCTACAGCATACATCACAGATACGAGATATCAACATAGCACCCCAATATACACAGTAAAAAAAGGAAGATGTGAATTAAAACAATCAGTAATATGAAAAACAATCAGGTCATAGGGTTTTCAGTTTATATTCCTGATAATAAAAATGGATAGTGCTATGGAAAAAACTTTTTTACTTCCTTTTATCTCATAACAATCCTGAGGGTATATTATTATCTATATCTTATAAATGAGGAAATTAGAGCACAAAAATAATTTAACAAAGGTTATACACATAAATTACAGAACACAGAACTGAATTCATATCACTTTGACTCCCAAATGCATATTTTAATAAATTTTAGACCATACTTCATTCTAGTTTATAGTTATCCCTCCATCAAATCTAAGCATTTGCTGAGTACTCAGAACTCAGTGTACTTTAGGCAGAGAATACAAAGGATGGAATTTGCTATGCACCAAAACTTAAGTAAGTAGAGGAAAAGAGTACTGTGCTACATGAACTATTCTTGTTTCTCTCCCTTTTATAACCTCACTCTTCCTCTTTAAAAATGTACTCCTGTGATTGAGAACAATTTGTAAGAGGACCTTCTTCTCTGAAGTTTGGCACTAGATGTCTAACAAAGGGCAGAGATCAAGAGGCTATAGATTTTTTAGGTCTAAGTACCAAGTGGAAAGGAAAAATGCCCTCAGGCAGAAAACTGGGAGTAAGACACAAGAGAAAAGAGGAAAGAAAATGATCAGGGAAGAGGAGAATAAGGCAAGTTGATGGTATCATGTCCTATACTCACCTCTTCAGTTTCAGTGCATCCCAATTCCCACTGTCAGAATTCCCCACCACTCACACTCCACACTAACCTCAGAAGTTCATCACGGTAATTTGCTGATGAATCTCAAGTCAATGTGTTTTGTTATTTTAATCAACCTCATTTGGAAAATAAAATTTCTGGAAATGAAAGCAATTCTATACAGAGGGGTATGACAAGTTTTCAACTGTATTTCAGAGTAGCAGGTCTTGACCAGTCATCCTTCTCTATTTCCTGTGTAGTTTCAAAGAGCAATATCAGCATTACCTTGGTACTTGCTAGGAATGTAAATGCTTCATTCCCTACACCAGCCCTTCTGGACCAGAAGCCCAGATATCTGTGCTTTAGCAAGACATCCAGACAATCTTAATGCCTGCAAAGTTTATGAACTTCTCTCGCCGTAATGGCAAGTGCCAGTGACAGCCAGTCTCCTACCTCTAGCAGTTTTCCTTGTTCCCACAATCAAATATAACCACAGGCTCATTGGCTCCAGAAGGGCAGCAATAAAGGACTCACTGTTGAATATTTTATGTACTTTTTAAATTTCAGAGGTATCTCCAAGACAAAGCTAATGCTGAGAAGTATTTTATTGGCTTAATGTATAAGCCTGCAGAGAAAAAGTGGCACTGGATCAACAACTCTGCATTCAATGGCAAGTACGTGAGCATCGACATATTTTGGGAGATCTTGGTTTCCCTCAAAAGATAAAACCTACGTTGCTGTAGTATGATGTTTCTAATTTTTCTGGGAAGATACCCAGAAGGGGGACAGCTGGGTTGAATGTGACCTCTAATTCTAGTTTTGTGAGGAATATCCACACTGATTTCTATAGTGGCTACACAAGCCTGTACTCCCACCAACAGTGGAGAAGTGTTCCTTTTTCCTCATAGCCCTGCCAATATTTGTTATTGGTGATTTCTTGATGATAGCCACTCCTTCTGGGGTGAGATGGAATCTCAGTGTTCTTTTAATTTGCATTTCTCAAATGACCAGTGATGTTGAACATTTTTTCATATATTTATTCGTCATTTGTATTTCTTCATCTGTGGGGTTTTATTCATCTCAGATGCCCATTTTTTTATTGAGTCTTTGAATTTGGGGGTCTGATTTGTTTCAGTTCTGCATATGTTCTAAATAGAAATTTAAAGCACTACAGTTTGTAATAGCTAACTCTTGGAAACAACCTAAATGCCCATCAACCAAGAAATGGATAAAAAAGATGTGGGTTTTTAAAATTTTTTTATTTTAAAGAAAATAATTAAAAAGAACAATAGCAAAATACCAACAACACAGACAAAATTAAAATAAAGCAAAAACAATAAAACCGATATGGGGTTTCAAAACAAAATGATAGGAATTAACAGTGGCTGTTATATTACATATTGTTATCTTCAACCAAGTTGTTCAGATTACTAGATGTAAGAATGCAAGATTCATCAAACCATTACAGAGAATAAAAAATAAAAGCAAAAAAAAATTAGAAACAATACAGAGTTTCACTAGACAAGATGATTGGAATTCACCAATGGTTGTTATATTGTATATTGTTGTCTTTAAATTAGTCGTCCAGATTACCAGATATAAGCATGCAAAATTGGTCAAAAAGAAAAAAAATTAGGCATTAACTGCTCCTTTCAATAAACTATTAGACTTCAGCAGTACAGTTATCCCAACTTTCCATATATATACCCTTCCTTCTTCCTTTCTTTCTTTTTCTCCTTTCCCTCATCCCAGTTGCTCCTCCCTTTGAGCAATTTCTTAACCTTTCATAATATCTATTGTACATTTTGGGTTTTATTTACTTTTTTAGGTTCTTACACTAGAGAGACACCATGATATTCACACATATGTGTCCAATTTATTTCAGTTATGAGTATGGTCTCTAGTTGCATCTATTTACCTATAAAACCCTTGAGTTTATCTTTTTTATAGCTGAATAAAATACTGCATTGTATAAAAAATCAAATACTTTTTATTCATTCCTCAGTTTATGGGCATTAGGGTTGTCTCCAGGATTAAACTATGACAAATTGTGCTGCTATAAACACGGGTACACATATATTTCTGTGTCCATATATCACTTTATCTTTGAAAAAGGAGCCAAACATGTTCACTGGAGGAAAGATAGCCTCATTAAAAAGTGGTGCTGGAAAAACTGGCATTCCACATGCCAAAGACTAAAACTAGACCCATGCCTATCACCATGCACTAAAGTCAAAATGGATCAAAGATCTAAATATTAAAACAAAAACACTAAATCTACTAGAAGAGAAAGTAGGTAAAAATCTTGAAGACATAGGGGTAGGCAAAGAGTTCATGAACAAAAACTAAACTGTATGGGAAATACTTCAAAGAATCAACAACTGGGATCTCATCTTATGGAAAAGTTTTTGCACATCTAGAGAAATCACCAACAAAGTAAAAAGAAAACCAACAAATTGGGAAAAAATTTTAGCAACTGCCCCTCAGACAAAGAACTATCTAGAACATATGAACAACTTTTTAAAAACCAGGCCCCCAAAACTCAAAGACCCAGCCCAAAAATGGGCATCTGAGATGAATACACACTTCTCAGATGAAGAAATACAAATGGCAAATAAATACATGAAAAAATGTTCAACATCATTGGTCATTGGAGAAATGCAAATTAAAACAACACTGAGATTCCATCTTAACCCAAAAGAATGGCTATCATCAAGGAATCAACCAATAACAAATGGTGGAGAGGCTGTGGGGAAAAAGGAACCCTTTTCCACTGCTGGTGGATGTGTAGAGTTGTAAAACCACTATGGAAAACAGTGTGGAGATTCCTCACATAACTAGGATTAGAAGTCCCACTTAACCCAGCTATTCCCCTGCTGGGCATTTTCCTAGAAGAATTAAAAACATTATACCACAAAGACGTGATATTTTTATACAATGGAATATTATTCAGCCATAAAGAAGAATAAACTTGACAAGACTTATATCGGTAAATGGATGCAATTTGAGACCATATTCATAAGTGAAATAAATCAGACTCACATCTGTAAACATCATATTTCTCTCCGATGTGAGAAATTGAAAGAGTAAATAAGGTCTAAAATGTACAATAGGTATTGTGAAATGAGAAGAAATTGTTCAAAAGGAAAAAGGAACTAGGATGGGTGAAAGAGGAAAGGATAGTAGGAAAAGGGGGAAAAATGCAAGTCAGTCATACTATTAGTGTCTCTTAAAGGTTCATTAACAAGAAAGGTTTTGCTAATATTGATTGAAGAAATTTTTATGCCCTTATCTTGTACCCTGAGCAGCTACTTCAAAGATAACAACATGCAATGTAGTAACTATTGTTATTTTTCTACTAGTTTGTTATTTAATTTTGTTTTACCTTTTTTCCATTAAAAAAAAGATTAAACCTGAGACTCATGCTGGAATAGTACAAAAGCTGAGACTTGATCTTGTTCTAATCTTTCTTCCATCTTGTCTATTCTCACAGAAATATTTCTTATAAACATTTTATTATGGAAAATATCAAACATTTTCTACTTTAAAAAGTAGGAGAGAAAAAATATTCATAGAATACATTATTTCTGTAACTTATAGGTTTCTCTTAAACTACTGATCTATTTTCTTGCTAAATGCCTACAAATTTCCCCAGATATAGCACTTTTGTCTAAAGAAAGGTTATTACTTTCAAAAATTGTTTCTACCTTAAAGCTGTGAACTTCTAACTCTCAATATTTATCTCCAATGGCTCATCCCATGGAGATAAACTTTGGTGGAAAATATAATATTCATAGGGTTCATATTCATTCAGTTTCTACTAAATGTCAGACACTATGCTGAGCACCTTACATGAACTACTTCCTGCAGTCTTCAAAGGATGATACAGGAAAAAACTTTTATTACTCTCTACTCAACAGCCGAATTCAGGACAACAAAGGTTTAGAAATGGGTTGAAATTCATATAGCTTTAAAGTGGTAAAGCCACAATTTGATCCTATATTCACCTGAGCCCAAAACTTATGACTTTTCCATGAAATTAGAATTCTTTGCATTCACATTATAAAGAACCAAATGACAGGAAAAGAGTTAGGAGAAGGCTAATGGACACAGCCAGCAAGATTTTCCTACAGCTTGCTGGAGTCAAGGAAATAATGAGAAACCTCTGTCCCCCTTTCAGTTTTGCTACAAATTTACAGACAGTACTAAAACATTATTTCTTGGGGGAAAAGGGACATTGTGAAATGTTTCTGACCAAAGATAGGAGTGCATTAGTCAAGATTCTGGGGATCTCTATAACACTCTCTGGACAGCTGACAGGAAACAAAAGTAGAGCTGAATATAGGGAAGTTAGAATAGAAGATGTGGTGCAGAGAAGCAGTGTTCCCACACAGTCCCATACCAGTTGCATGAGACTCTCGCTGAGATCAGTAAAAGGCAGAGCGGAAGCAGTGAGTCATGACAGTATTTTCTTTTCTCATTTAGTGTTACCAACGAGAATCAGAACTTCAATTGTGTCACCATAGGCCTGTCAACAACATTTGATGCTGCGTCATGTGACGTCCCCTACCGCTGGATCTGTGAGCTGATTCTCAAATGATCACAGTCTGCTTTGACAAGAACGAATATACTTACAGAGATAGCAACAGAGAATAGTTATAATTGAGACTGGTCTGGGAAATACAGAACATCAAATTACGGTGTCAGCCTTCCACAGCTTGCTGGCAGAGCTCCCTAATGAATCCACAGGGCTAATGCATCATTCATTTTCACACATAGACTTATACACACACCACCAAGAAAACCTCCCAGTTCTGAGCCAGCCATTACCCTAGACTGCATTTCCTGTGAGAGTTGAAATTGACTCTTTGGAACCTCACGGTTCATCTATTCTGTGATTTTGTTTATGTATCTGTCCACCAATAGAGGTTCTTACCTGTTTAGGAAAATGAGCTTCTGTACTCTGTTTTGGGGGACTGGATGCTAATCATCTCCAGGAGACAGGGCCAATTTTATGGAAACAATACAGTTGAAATGAGATCTGTTTCTATAGAACTGAGCCTTCCTGACTGATCCACAGGGTCTATCCTGTGGAAGTCTGTTTCATTCACAGAGCACATGATCATGTTATCAGAGAGAAACTGCAGACTCGACAGTTGTGAGCATTATTTAAAGGGCAGAATCAGTAGGAGAGGGATAAACTCAGCCTCTGCACCCTTATGTCTGTTCCCAAGAGACCCCTATTCACATGCTTCCCCCTAAAAGCTGAGAAAGCAGATGCTCTTTGTCTACACTGGGGCCAAGACTTGAGGGCATTTATGGTTCCTAGAACTGAGCTTGGAAAAGAAAGTACATTGCTGATAGGAATGGAGAATGATCCAGATAGGACAGGAATCTGTTCAGAGATCCCTCTAAAGAGAACTAGACATAAAGAGGGCTAAGCAAACCAAATGTCTGTTCTTCAACAAAGTCCTGATGAGACACTCAGGCTAAAATTTTTTTTGTTGTGGTAGGAAACTCCATGATAGCATACATAACTCATTTGTAACCAAAATTTGGGTGGGCAGATTCCTTTCCATGTGCAGGTTTTGATTACCTGACAGTACTTGTTGAGTAATTTTAAGAATTGAGGATAGTCTTTTAGACCTCAATGGTCACAGGATATTCTTTCATTCTGTACTAGAAAGACCCTAACAACAGGTACTGACCCAAAGAAGCCTTGCCATTTAGTTGGCATCTTCCTGGTCCAGCTAACCAAGGAGGAGAAACTTTAGGTGGAGGCAAGGAATAGGCCTGGAAAATAAAGGAAATACTGGGGGCAAAGGTAAATCATATAAGAATCGGAGTTCATTTGGCCACAGTGGAAAAAACACAAGAAAGTAGCAAAATTTTTGGGATACCTTGGCTGTTTTCTCTATTGACAAGAAGATATTAGCTACACAAACACCTCAGGATACAAAAAATAGAAAAAGACATTCCTTGTATGTCCTGAGTAATAAGAGTTAAACCACAGGAATGGCTATATAAAATTAATGGAAATTAGAGTCACCTAAGTAATCTGTTTACCATTTCCATCAGTAACACTGTACTATGATAATGATTACATATATCATTAGTCAAAATAAATTGTGGTAAAATTTATCTTTTATTACAAGATTAAACTCTCCTTCTGTATTCCTAGGTTTCATAATTTTGGGTTCATCAACATAGCCATTTACAATTTTAAAAATAATTCACTAGGTGTTAGAACTTGCTTGAAGGAGGTCACCAGAAATAATCTGTGTTTGGGGTGGGGTAGATACTGGAATTGTGTTAATATTCTGGGGAGATACAAGTTCCCTAATTGTGTTAACAAATGTGCACCAACAGCCGAGGAGCAGGGAAAGACTGAGGCTATGGTGGAGAAAAGAGCCAACCAACTTCTAGCTAGAGATAAGCCTCAGAACTCAGACAACAGAGAGTAAATCATAATCCTTCTGTTTTGCAAAAAGAAAAATATAATTGCTACATTTTCTATTTTATAACTAATAACTGTAGACTTTTAAGGTCAGAAAATGTCAACATCTAGTAATTTCTATAATTGAAGCCCTAATTTCCCCAAGATGATACGGTATTCCAGTTTTCGAAGAAGTTCAGTAGGATGGGGTACAGGTGTGGAGATTCAAGCAACATGTGAACTTTGGTTTAATGTCATTATCAGCAAGGGAATTTGGAATTTTTAAAAATGCAAGAAAGTTGCCTTTTTTAGAGAGCAATGGTATGACAAAAATGAAAATTTATAAAGCATCAGGTTGGAGTTTAGATTTTACTTCTAGGTATGCAAGATTAATCAAACAATTAAACATTACCTATTCGTTTCAATAAACTAATAGAAATTAATAGTACAATTATCTTAGCTATCTACATATTTTTTTCCTTTCCTTCTTTCTTTCTTTTCTCCTTTCCCTCATCCCAGTTGTTCTTTCCTATTGGGCAGTTTCTTTCTCTTTCACAATATCTATTGTACCTATATCTGGTAGTCTGAGCAACTACTTTGAAGATAACAATAAGTAATACAATAGCCATTGCTGATTTCCCATCATCTTGTTTTGAAATACTGTATCATTTTATAGTTTTGTATTGATTTGTTTTTGTGTTTTTTCTTCTTCTTTTCTCTTTAAAAAAAATTTTACTTCTAATAGACTGTATGAATCTCTATAGCTTTCTTACTTTCTTTGGTCTTAGTTTTCTTACCTATAAAAGTAGTCAATGATATTCCTCTCACAAAATTCTCATACACGTGAAATAAGATCCCTTCCATATATCTCAGTGGTTATAAGCATCAAAAGTAGAACTTTGTGGAGGATTTGAAGTTGAGATCTTCATCCAACAAATAGCATTTCAATAAACTACAAGATGAATGTAGGCAAGTTGTTTAATTTCTCACAAAATAAAAATCACTCAAGTCAGAGAAGAGTACTTTAGAAATTCTGTGGCCAAGTCATATGGAGATCAAAACCATACTTCCCCTGGCTATGAATGTGGGCCCAGCCTAGGTCAGATAGCCCCATCTAATCTTTAGACTAATTACCAAACCCACCTGGGATTGGCAGGACCAACAGCTGAGCTCAGCCTGGGTCTACTAGAATTCTAATGCATGAAAATAAAAGCGGACTGCTGTATGCTAGTGGGGTTTTGTAGTTGTTTCTTATATAGTAAAAGGTAACTGCCGTGATCTCCTAGCGAGTCCCCTCGCTCCACTCTGGTCCTTTTCTCCTGTGCTCACTCTATTCCAGCACTTTGCCTCTGCCTTCCCCAGAATCTCTCCACTTGTTATTCACTGTGCCTGGAATGCTCTTCAACACATACTTGAATGCCTCACTATTTTGTGTCTCTCAAGCTTCTCCTGACAATTTTATTTAAAATTCAAAATTTGCCAGGTGTGATGGCACACACCTATAATCCCAGCACTTCGCAGGCCGAGGCAGGAGGATCATTGCGAGTTTGAGACCAACCTGGGCTACAAAGTGAGCTTAAGGCCAGCATGAACTGCATAGCGATACCCTGTCTCAAAAAGACAAATATAGGGCTGAGGATATAGCTCAGAAGCACAAGTGCCTGCCTGCAAGCGTAAGGTCCTGAGTTCAATTCCCGGTACGAAAAAAAAAAAAAGACAATAATAATAATATAAATTCAGAACTTCCCCAAAAGATTCTCCTTCATAACTATTTCATGTTCCTTTACATAACACTTTTCTACCATCTAACGTACTATTTGTGGTATTAACAGCTTTGCTGAGATATAAGTCACATACCATAAATTCACCTGTATAAAACGTACAAACCAATGGGTTTTGGTATATTCACAGTTACTGGTAATCATCACTTTCCATAGTTATCACAACCTTGTCCTTTCATTCCTCTCAACCCTAAGCTACTCTTGGCCTACTTTCTATCTCAATAGACTTCCTTATTCTAGACTTCCATATAAATAGAATGATATATTATGTGGCCTGTATGAAATGGTTTCTTACACTCAGCATAAGGTTTCCATGTTGTAGTATGTGTCCGTGTTATAGTTTGGATTTTGAGCGCCCCCTCAAAAAAAAAGGTCCATGTGTTTAAAAAAGCATGGTCCCTGAGATGGTAATACCCAGAGATGATGGTACTTTTAAGATGCAGGACCCAGGAGGAAGTCTTCAAGTCACTGGGGATGTGCCCTTGAAGAGGATCGTGGAACCTGAGCCCCTCTTCTCTTTTGCTTCCTAGTGATGAAATGAGTAATTTTGCTCTACTGCACACTTGCATCATGATGTGCTGCCTCACCATAGGCCTAAAAGCAGAAAGGCCAATTGATCATGGACGGACACCTCTGAAACTGTTGTGTGTTTGTTCATTCATCAGCTAATAGGCATCTAGGCGGTTTCCACCTTTTCTCCACTATGAATAATGCCACTATTAACATTCATATTCAAGTTTTAGGGGTATATATTTTCATTTCTCTTGGATATTATATATACCTAGGGGTGTAACTGCTGTGTCATATGGTAATGCTATAATAAATTAAGGAGCTGTAAGGTAAGGTATAGTAAGGTTCTAAGGTACTAATGTAAGATAAGGTTCCAAATACATCCTCCTGCATTTAGATATCCACATACTGAGATTTTAAAGACATAAATGAAACGAATGCTCTACCCAATTGTCTTCCTTCCTTAAATTTATTATAAGTGGGTTTCTAAGATATAAAAACAACAGCATGCATGGCCTCATCAATTGCTTTGGGCAGTTAAATCAAACCACAATGTATCATACTCTTTCCCTATTATCTCAAAGCCAGTTAACTCACAGTTAAAAGCCACCCCATTAGTCTGGTCTACATTGAAGACAGGAGCAGAGAGGAAACTGACCCACTCTTGATAAATAATAGGAGCAAAAGATTAAACATGTAAAACTCAAAGATACTCAGTTTGTTACTATGACATAACCTAGGTTACCCAACAGATACAAGAATTAATAACAAATAATTCTGATAAAGACATCCAATTAGCATTGTATGATTGGCTATTTAGGACAATGGTTAAGATATGAACTCTGCAGCCAGACTACCAAGAAAGAACCTTGTGAAACCAATAAAAGATTGCATTGGAAAGCTTGATGCTGCTGAATACAGTTAATTACTTGACATTTGGTTTTATTCACCTTAGAAAAGTGTACATTTCTTGAATGACTAATGATGTCGAACTTTTTTTCATGTATTATTTGCCATTTGTATTTCTTTAAATGAAAAGTATGTATTTATCTCAGATGCCCATTTTTGGATTGGGTCTTTGAATTTGGGGGGGCTGATTTTTTTTTAATCTTTTATATGTTCTAGATAGAAGTCCTTTGTCTGAGGGACAGTCTGCTAACACTTTTTACCAATTTGTGGGTTTTCTTTTTACTCTGCTGGTGATTTCTTTAGATGTGCAAACACTTTTCAATAAGATGAGATCAACATCATTAGTCATTTGAGAAATTCAAATTAAAACAACACTGAGATTCCATCTCACCCCACAAAGAATGGCTATCATCAAGAAATCAACCAATAAAAATGCTAGAGAGGCTGTGGGGAAAAAGGAACACTTCTCTACTGTTAGTGGAAATGTAGACTGGTGAAAGCACTGTGGAAATCAGTTTAGAGATTCCTCAGTAAACTAGGATTAGAAGTCCCATTCAACCCAGTTGTTCTCCTTCTGGGTATTTTTCCAGAAGAACTGGAAACATCATATCACAACTATATATGTGTACCTTGCTTACAGCTGAGCAATTTATCATAGCTAAATCTTGAAAGCAACCCAAATGCCCATCAACTGAGGAATGGATAAAACAGTTGTGGTATTTTTATATAATGGAGTATTACTCACCTATAAAGACAGATAAATTCAAGACTTTTATAGGTAAATGGTCACAACTAGAGACAATACACAAAAGTGAACTAAATCAGATCCACATGTGTAAACACCGTATTGTCTCACTAGTGCAATAACCTGAAAGAGTGAATAAAATCTAAAGGGTACAATAGACATTGCTCAAAAGGAAAGAACAACTGGGATGAGAGAAAAGAGAAAAGAAGAAATAAGGGAAAAATATGTACATAGGTATACACAGGATAGCTAAGATAGTTGTACTACTGATTTCTATTACTTTATTGAAAGGAACAGTTAATGTTTAATTAACTGTTCAAATTAACCAATTTGAACATATTAATATGTAATACAACCACCATTGTTAATTTCCTATCACCTTGTGTGAAAATATGTATTGCTTGTACTGTTTTTGTGTTATTTTGTAAATATCTGTGTCTGTTAATATGTTTTCATTCTTTTACCTTTAAAATTAAAAAAATTTTTAAAAGAATGAATAAAAAGATGTACAAATTGTCTCAGGATTGTCCCTTTGAAGAAAAATGTGGAAAATTTACCTGCTGGCTTCTACTTCATTGGTCAAATTTATCCAATAGGCAGTAACTTCTCAGAACCTCTGGGTTGTCTATGCGGGGACATAGAGGCCAAATGTGGCCCTCTTTGATCAAATCAACAGGGCAGTCCTAGGGCCAGATATGAGGGCTTCTCCTGAGAGACTTAATATGAAATATCACTTGCTAATATCATTCTAACGTTGGCATTGTACAGTAAAATAAATATTTCTGTAATCAACTGCAGAAAGTATGGATAAATTTACAGAATAGAAGGAAACTATTGCCCTGAGAGTTGAAGATATGAGATACTCCTGTTTCTGGCTACAGTGGTTCATTGCTTTGGAGTATGGAATTATGGATGGCTGATTTCTTCTAACTCTTAGTACCTAGTACATGATAAAGTAGGTACTGTGTGTCAGAGCACAGTTCCTTAGAATGGGCAGCCTCTTCTCTTCGGCTGAGAGTGATATTTTTGCCATATCAGAATCCTAACCTAGGACTTACATGAAGCAAAGTTAGGGTTAGGGTTAGGGTTAGGGTTAGGGTTAGGGTTAGGGTTAGGGTTAGGGTTAGGGTTAGGGTTAGGGTTAGGGTTAGGGCTAGGGCTAGGGTTA
>NW_004955494.1:1700397-1712770 GCF_000276665.1 Chinchilla lanigera
TAGGGCTAGGGTTAGGGTTAGGGTTAGGGTTAGGGTTAGGGTTAAGGCACTTCAATATTAAATTTGGTGCACTTTGTTTTTCTCATTTAACAGTATACCATGGAGATCATTTCTAATCAGCTGGATTAAATTCCATGGTATTATCAATATTTTTCAACCAGTCACCTATTGATATCCCATTCTATACCAATATTTTTGGTTGTTACAAAAATATTGTACTGGATGAAACTGTGCTCACGATGTGCGAAATGGAAACATGAAGTCTGAACAGGACAAAGCCAATCAGTGGAGTGGGGAGGTCAGCTAATGCTGGAACCGAGGCACAAGAGCCACAGTGTGGATAGTTGGAGAACAGAATGGAAACCAAAGGGTTTGTGAGTAGCACCTAGGAACCTACTCTAGACCCGGAGTCACTGAAGGAGGAACACAAAGAAGAATCAAGAAGGAAAGTGGGCAAGAGGGGATGAGCAAATTAAGGAGAAAGGGAATGGAGGAAGTGATATGCACACTGAAAGGAAGTGATATGCACACTGAAAGAGCAAGGCACCCAGTGCTGCCTCTCCCTCTGCCCTCTGTCCTGCTCCACTCAGCCCAGGAAATGGCAAGCCCAGCTCCTCCTTCTCATTCTAGCTTCCAGAACACAGCTCCACCACCCTCCTCCATTGTGGTGGCAGCATGATCTGGGTGATCAAGTGTGAGAATTCTTCCTTAACTAGCTCTTCACCCAACACTCTGAGAAACATCATAAATTAGAGATGTGTTGATGTGAAAAAATACCCAGCCCTGAATGTGTAAAAGGGTCTAGAATTACAGGGTGACTTCACTTTCTAAACTCCTCCAGAGCAAATACATAGATAAATGCTAAGGGAGAAGGGCTTTGTAATAGAAATCAAGAGAATATGCTTGAGTGAGAGGAGGATTAAGAAGCTTTTACACACTCTGCACATACAAGGCACAGAACTTGCAGAAGGATGATGCAGGAGCCTGTGATCTTCCAATTCTGCAGTCAGAGAACACTTTTCCTTATCTTTGCTGTTCAGAAATCTAAATATCACATATTAATTTTAAATTTAACTTCTAAAAGTTTTATTGTAAAGTATGCCATAACTTGAGAATATATATATGTGTGTGTGTACCTTAAAAATAATAAGGTGAATTTCAAGTGATAACAAACCCTATTAAAATGTGATAACAGCTTAAAAATCTTTTGTTGAATATATTATTTGTAATGCTTATGATGCTGCTCAAAGATGAGTAAGTCCTTCTCACATTATTGTAGAACACACCCTGTTTTGCCATGTCAAATGCCTCCGGGAAAGTCTAGTTCCTGAATAATTAGCAGCAACATTTCACTCCATCCCTAACAGCTTCTGTAACTTTCTCATTCAAGAGGGTGAAGATGAAAGGGTTGAGGCAAGGAGACACTATTGAAATGATCAGGGAAACTACCCTGTTGTACTGAGCCATCTGCATTTGTTTACTTAGGCTTAACCTACAGGAACAAGTAACTGCCAAAGCCAATCACAACACAGGGGAAGTGGGAGGTACAGATGGAGAAGGCTTTCCTCCGGCCAGAAGCTGAAGGGATCTTCAGGATGGTAGAAATAATGTGAGCTTAAAAGACAACTATAGGAATCAAGGAACCAAAAAAGAACAAAAAAAGCCATTAAGAAGAAGATGAATTCTAGGAAACCAGTATTATCACAGGATAGTCTGAGCAATTGCCCTTAATCACAGAAAAAAATTGTTTATTGCATTTGATTTGCAGTAGGTAAGCTGAAAGATGGCATAAATTGGCCAAATTTGATAAAAGAACCCCAGTATCCATGACACGATTACTACAGAGTTGCAGGCATGGGTGTTCATGATGATGGTGTACCTTAGAGGGTTGCAGATAGCCACGTAATGGTCCACAGCCATTGCTCCAATAACTCCAAACGTTGTGGTCCCCAGAGCCAAATGCAGGAAGAGTTGCACAACACATCTAGTCAGAGATATTGTCTGCATTCCAGGGATCAGAAGCTCCCAGAGCATCACAGGGACAACTATGGTTGTGATCAGGATCTCTGTGACCGAGAGGTGCCCAAGAAAGAAATACATGGTGGACCATACACATGTACCAATCCAAACAATAACAATGATTACTGTGTTTCCCATTAATGTCACTATATAGAAGAAGCAGAAGATAGCAAAAAGGATATTATGTAGTTCTTCAGAGCCAGGGAAACCAAGGATATAAAATTCAGTAGGTACAAACAATAAAGTTATTCCCCAACACTTAGTTCTTAGCCCTTATTCCTTGTGTGATCTAGAGAAAAAGAGAATGAAAACACTGTTTATCACCTCAAAAAGATGAAGACATTTCCAAGTTGAAGAAACATCTCCACAACACAGAGCTATTTTTTATATAACATTGACTTTTTAAATTTTACATATACATATACATATGCATATAAATATACAAACTAGGACCAGCTTGAGGTCTCAATATATAGATAAATATTTATTCAAGATCAGTGCTAGTCACCAATACCACACTATAAACAAGAAATCCACCTACCTACCCCAGTGGGTACACCGGCTTCTCAAGGCAGTGTACATCCTGCCTCTAACTCTGCCCTCATTAGCCACCTTAACTTCTTCCCTGACCACAACCTGCTCATTTAGTTCACCCTCTTTCTTCTTAAATGAAAATAAAACTGCCTATTTTGTCCCTGTCTTGCAAAGCCCTGCTGCACTTCAACAATTGTAAGAAAGTATTCCTGCCTAATCTCACATTGACCTGCTTACTTCTTTTCTTTGTATCCTCTAATCATATACTCCATATGCATAATGCTCATTTGAAAGTTTTCATCTAAGCTATAGTGACTACTTGGGAGGTATTTCTGGAAAATGGTGTCTGTCTGGTACATTATAATAAGACATGAGCTACTTTGAGATCAAATGGTAAGTTTTTCCTTGACTCATGGAGTTTTGCTCCCTGAAATGGATTACTTACTTTTCCACTTAATTTTTATGATGAAACCACCTCCCACATCTCGTTTCAGTGGATATCTCTTCTCCAGCAGTAAGAACCTGGCAGCTCCCACTTAGTGACCTGTAGTTCTCTGAGACAACACAGGAGGGGAGGAGTCCAAACGGAGAGAATAAGCTGAAGCTTTAATATCTAACTGCCATCTGTCCTTCATGGTCTCAGTCTCAAATCTCTAGTTTCAACAAGGACACAACCTCAATCAGGCAGTCTGTCTTTGTATCCAACCTGCCAAGGTCTCAGGCCCATATAGTAGCTGGAAAATTCCATATCAGCCCTTCTGTGACTACTCATTTGAAAAAATTGTCAGAAAACACCAAAATGAGTCAAACTGACTCACTAGAATGCATGGGCTCCTTTCCTCATTCAGGTTTTTGCACAAATATGTCTTCTTGCACCCTTTCCCCTCATCCTCTCTAGAACAACTCAGCACACCCTCACTGTCCAACCTTTATCAGGCTATACTTAACATTAGCTCTCAACAATATTTCAAACCATATTATTATTTCACACATTTATTAACTTCTTATCAAAATCCCACATTTAACTAAATACTTCTAGCTTTTTCTTGTACATTCCTTTTGTCTTTCTTGTATCACCAATGCCAAGAAAAGAGTTGACAAAGTATGCACTCTGTAAACATTTTAAATTAATGTATCAATGAACAAATTCAAAAGGAAGAAAAACAGTGATGAAAGAAGAGACTATCTAGCCTGGCTAGCTTTCTCTCCAGCCATTCCTCTCTAAAATACTGCCCAGTTAACCCGCAGTCTCTCTTCGAAGAGATCCCCTACAAAACGGGAAGAAGACAAAGAACATGGAGAAGGGAGCAGGAAAGAGCCCAGGTAAGGGCAGAGCACAAGCTCACACTGGGAGAGAAGAGATGAGTCTGCCATCTATGGTGGAGAGGCCATCTGACGGACAGCCCCTCTTCTGTGTGACTCTGCTGGTCCAGTCTCAGCTTTCAAGGGTCTTGCTCTAGAAGGCAGTCAGGCCAAACCCTCCCAATGATACTCTCCTACTCTCTTTTTCACAAGGAAAATCCTCCAAAAGAGGGGACTCCACTGGGAAGTTTGACAGCTCTCCAGAGGACAACCTATGCTGCCACTTGCCTGGCTAGTACAGGCTTAGGATCAGGTGACGGGGCAGCTTCTACTGTCTGTGTTCATAGTGAGGAACACTGACCACACACAGAAGCATTGGACACAGCCCGGACATACTAGTGCCGAGGGAAGTCCAGCTGTGTCCGTCTCTCATTCTCTCTGCTTCCTTCTTCCTCTCCTTTCATCTGTCTCCAAGGACAGTTATTCACTGAGGAATAACTTTTATAAGTTCAGAGACACAGTCGGGGTAATAGCAAGGAAAGGGGAACAAAACTTTCACACACACACACACACACACACACACACACACACACACACACCCTTGAGGCTAATGAAGCATTAGAAAAAAGCAAGTTGTTTAATCAGCAAACTTGAAATGTCCGTGTTAGGAACTCCTCAACACTCACGTTGCCTTCCTTTCAGACACCAAGTTATCACCTAACAACCCATTTTGAGAAGTGCTAACCCCCTGGCCCACTGTATGCCTCTCCCTGATTTAGGTTAGCCCTACAGGGGCTCAAAGCCGGTGTCTCCAAGACAGATACCAAAAGCCTATAGGTAACAAATGACCTTCTGTTGAAAGTTTCCTCCGTATCTCCAAGTTTTTATGAAACCTGTCTTCCCAGAGGATCTTTGCATTCCTTCTGTCAGCCGTCTCCTGCCTGTACTTATGTGAACCGTGACAAGTGAAAAACAGCATCTTCGCTTCTACCACCTTCACAGTCTGTTCTTGCCGCAGCCCATTCCAATCTCTCCAGCATTCACATATTCCAATTGCGGACGCTCAGCCACAGATTTCCCTGTTAAGTCATCAAATGCTATTTGTAATACTTCAAATGCTATTGTTCCCAGAGCTACCTGATTTGAGTGGTAAACAGTAAAGAACCAATATTCTGGAATGACAGAAAATAATGAAGAACAGTAAGGATGGCTGGGATGCCAAATAAAATGGAAAAATTACAAATAAAATATTTATTTTTATGGTTTGAAAAACAACTTTCATTTGTCATAAAATTAGCACAGGTTATACCCTCCTGCTCTGTATCCTACTTTTAAGTATTTTAAGTTTCTATTGACAACGCAGAAAGTGAAGAAGGAAGGCATGTAATACAATAAAACTCTTTGGGAAAAGCCTGCAAGGTTTTTGTAAACTTAAAAATATCTCTACCTTATTGTCCAGAAAAATCTACTTTTCGGTAGGTGCCTGAAATGAATGAAAACAGATCTTCACAGAGACACCTGTTATGGTATTCATAGTACCTTCATTCATACAGTTAATAATGACAAAAATATCTATCAAGAGAACGCTATTTGAGGGATGGGGATATGGTTCAATGGCACAGCGCCTGCCTGGCAAGTGCAAGGTCCTGAGTTTGAATCCTTGTACCAAAAAACAAAAAAGAGAGACAGAGAATGCTATATAGGAAATACTATCTAGCAACGAAGAGTAACAAACTGTGGATATGCATAAATGGATGGATCTCACATATATTATACTGAACGAAAAGATTTGACACCAAAAAAAGAATACAAACTGTGTAATGTTATCATACTATACTAAAGAATGGATAAAAATCTATAGTTTAAAGACTCAACAATCATTGTATCTGTGCAGGTATAAAATTGACTGGGAAAGATTATGAGAGAATTCTGGGGTACATTTTTAATTGCTGGATCATTTGTCTGTTTATTCAAGATTTGGCTTCTATGTTTTTTGTTTTTTTTAATTTTAAAGAGTAAAAGAAGGGTAACATAATAATAGGGGGGCTTACCAAATTACAGACAAAGTGGTAGGAAATTATCAAGGGTTATTGTTTTATATATTGTTATCTACAAGATAATTTCTCAGGGAAACAAATAGAAAAATAATAGTGAGTTACAGACAAAAGAGGCAGGAGATTATCAATAGTTGTTGTACTATACTTTGGTATCTTCAAAGTGGCTTCTAAAGAAAATAAATAGAGCTATACATGAGTGACCAATTGAATAATCATTAACTATTCTCAATGGCTGTAGGAAACACATAATAATAAACATACATCCATTTACGAAATAGGATAGGAACAATACAAACATTACAGAGTTATGGATAGATTAGTAGGAAAATATCAATGGCTGCTGTAATACATGGTGGTATTTTCAAAGTGGTTTCTCAGGAAGACAGAGATACGCAAGAAGGATCTAACAAGTAGTTACAACCTAAGGGTTGTCAAAAATAGCATATTACCTCCTCACCAGTGACTCCTGTCACTGAGGTTGACTTCTATGTTAATGAGAGATATTGGCCAACAGTTTCCCTTCCTTAGAGGGTCTTTAATGGATTTTGACATAAAAATAATTTTGGTTGTCATAAAATGATCTGAGAAATAAGGCTCTTTTCTTATTTTATAAAAAAATATGTATTATTTTCTCCTAAATGGCTTGAAAGAATTCATTAGTAAAGACATCTAGGCCAGAAGCTTTTCTTGTGGAAAAGTTTTAGATTATATCTTTAATGGCTTTTAATAGCTATGGGACTATGCTGAATTTTTACTCCAGTTTGAGTACATTTTGAAAAATTATGTTTTTCAAGTGAATTTCACAATCCATCTACATTGTCTGTTTGCAGGGGAAGTTGCTCTTAAAATCAGATTTTATACTTTCAATATTTATTGTCTACATTATACATATATATATGTATTTCCACTTCTGATATTAGTAATTTTCCATTGGTCTTTCTTGCTAGGGATTTTGGGATTTTAATAGCATTTTCAAAGACATGTATGTCAATTTTCTCTACTACTTATCTTGTTTAATTTAATACTTACAAGGGCTTTTTTCCTGTATGTGTCTTCACATAGAATTCTTTTTATAAGAACACCAGTAGTATGGGGGTGGGGTACCCTCATACTTATATGACCTTATTTTAACAAATATAACTGCAACAGCCCTATTCCCATAAGTGCACAGTTTGAGTTACTGGGGATTGTCTTCAACACATGAATTTTGAGGATACACTTGACCCATAACAAATATCTTGGTTGCTACCAATTTTTGACAATCATGAATATAGCTACTATAAATATTCATGTGCAAGTTTTTGTGTGAGCATGAATTTTCAACTCATTTGGGTATATAATGAAAAATACGATTGTTTGATAAGAGTATGTTTTGTTCTATGGTTTGAATGAGTCCCTCCAAAAGTTCATGCATTGACTATTTAACGCCCCAAATCAAATGTTAATAGTATTTGAAACTGGAGCCTTTGGAAGGTAACTGAGATTAGATGAGGTCATTAGGGTGGAGCCCCCATGATAGTGTTAGTAGCTTCAGAAAAAAAAGAGGCCTGAACCCAGCATGCTTGCTTTATCATGTGATGCCCCTTGCATATTATGATATAGCAAGAAGACACTCACCAACTTCAAGCAGACACTAGCTCTTGGATTTCCCAGTCTCCAGAACTTTGAGCCAAATAAATTTCTATTTTGATAAATTACCTAACCTTTGGCACATGCCTGTAATCTCAGCACTCAGGAGGCTGAGGCAGGAGAATTGCTGCAAGTTCCAAGTGAGTTCAAGGTCAGCCTGAACTGCATAGTGAAACCCTGTCACAAAAAGACAGTAAATAAATAAATAAATAAACAAATAAATAACCAAGACTTGGTGTTTGGTGATAGCAACAGAAAACAGACAAAGACACTATTGTAACCAAAAAAAGGTTGTTATTATGCTAATACTTGGAAGTGGCTTTGAAACTGGGTAATGGATGAGTAGATGCTGGAACAGCTTTGAAATGGATGCTAAGTCTTTATTGCCATGAGGGGAATATTCATGGTGATTCTGCTGAGGGCTCACAAAAAGAAAAGACTAGAGAAAATCTGGAATTTCTCAGAGACTACCTAAGTAGTCACAACCAGAATGTTGACAGAAATGGAAACAGTAAAAGCCATTCTGATGAGGTATCAAATGGAACTAAGGAACAAGGTATGGGAAGGTAGAGAAAATTTATAAAGTTGTAGAAGATTTGGCTGCATTGTGTCCATGTCCTAGGACTTTATGAAATTCAGAAACTAAGGGTGATAAACTAGGATATCTGACAAAAGAAGTTTCTTAGCAGCAAAGCATTCAGGATGCTATGTGGCTATTTTTAATTACTTACAATGAACCAAAAGAGTAAAGAAATGACTTAAAGACACAATTTATAATTAAAAGAGAAACACTGCAGAAAGACTTGGAAAATTCTTAGTCAGCCACATGGTAGAGAATGAAAGAACTTTTAGGAGAGGAAATTAAGTGGCTTTTTGCTAAGGAGATTAGCATGGCTAGAAGAGATCATTAAACAACAAGATAAAAAGCCTGGCCCGCCTGGCAAGTGCAAGGTCATGAGTTCGATTCCCGGTACCAGAAAAAAACAAAACAAACAAACAAACAAACAACAACAGAAAAAAAGATAAAAGGCCTGAAAGCATTTAAGAAATCTTTTTTGTTCGGTTTGGTTTGGTTTTTTTGAGACTGGGTCTCACTATGCAGTTCAGGCTGGCCCTGAGCTCACTTTGTAGCCCAGGCTGGTCTTGAACTTGCAACAATCCGCCTGCCTCAGCCTCCCGAGTGCTGGGATTACAGGTGTGCGTCACCATACCCGGTGAAATCTCTGAGAGCTCGAGGACAGCAGGGTGGATTCAGGGGACAGCCCAAAGTACTCTTCACATTCTGGGTACATTGTGCTGCCTAGAGTCAGGTCCCGACATTCTACTGCAGTCTTTCTCGGCTGCTCTCCCTGTGACTCAAAGGAGCCCAAGTGCAGCTTGACCTGTGATCCACAGGGCACAAGTTATAAACGCTGGCAGAGTCTATGTGGTGTTAATTCTGCAGGCCTGTAGAATTCCAAGAGCTGTGCAGTTATGGTTTCCTTCAAATAGATTTCAAGGGTTGGAAGTGCTCAGCTCTATCTTATTCCTGATATTAAAAAAGAAAGCTTTCAGTGTTTCATCACTGAGTATGATGTTAGCTGTCAGTTTTTCATGTATATCTTTTTATTGTATTGACAAAGTTCCCCTATATTTCTAGTTTTCTGAGTATTTTTATCATGAAAAGGAGTTGGGTTTTATTAAATACATTTTTTCTTTCATAAATTTTTTATTAGCATATATTTTTGATACATAATGAATATATTCACCCTGGCTTATGGGTCATATACATATTGCATCTTGACCTTTTTTCCTTCCCTTTTCTCTTCTCTCCCTCCAATCTTCCTGTTATGGTTCGTGTCTAAATGTCCCCACAAAGCCTCATATAGTCATAGGTGGGGCTTTTCCAGAGGTCACTGGAACTCCAGTATGTGATACTGGGATTGATTCATGGTGCAATACTAGGATCAAGGGCACTAGGATAAAGAGTGTGAGTACTACCTGCCCTAAGTACCCTGGATAAGATAGAAAGGAAAGAGATGTGACTAGCCCTTGCTTGCTTGCTTGCTTACTTTTGTTTTTTGTTTTGTTTTGTTTTTGTTTGTTTTGTTTTGTTTTGTTTTGTTTTGTTTTTTCTGGTACCAGGAATTGAACTCACAACCTCGCGCTTGCCAGGCAAGCACTGTGCCACTGAGCTAAATCCCCAGCCCCATTGCTTTCTTCCTTTTGCCATCATCTACTTGCCATAAACTTTCTCCTCTGCCAAGACTGTCTGCCTAGCCACCCTGGTGGGAGCCAGCTGACTATGGACTGAAACATCTACAAACTGTGAGCTAAATAAACACTCACCCATCTAAATAAGACACTTACCCATCCCTCAAGTCCCTTTCCCATATTCACAAATTCTATCTCCCTGTTTCCTATCAACATTCTTTTAGTTTGCTCTTTAAATTATTTATACTTTGGGTTTATCATATAAGAGAAATCATGAGGTAGTCAACCTTTTGTGTCTCATTTATTTCATTTGATAAACACATTTTGTGTATCAACAGAGATGCTCACATGCAGATCTCTGCTGTCACTGGTAAACAGTGTACAGACAGAGCCCAGATCTGTGTTGACTGATTGAAGCAATCCAACTGTAGATTTACAGTGGGGTAGTGGATAATCCCAATAAGCCTGCACCTGTATTTCCACTGAACTTCAGGCTGGTTTTTGGCTGTGAGGCTGGAACCCAATTTGTTCAGCCTGTAACACTCCATGTGCCTCCTGGCACTTTAACTTGGCTCCCTGCTGGCTTGATGTCAGTTCCATAACCTCCTGAAAATTTGAACTTGGTTCCACCTCACCCTAATACTGTGAGCTGCTAGATGAAGCCAGCCTGCAGCGTCTCTGAGTTCCAAGCTCTGTTGGCCTCGGTCCAAGATGACTACTGACCAATCGCCCTCTCTTGGAGGACGTCTGAACCTGAATAACTCACCAGCCACTGCAGCCCACTGCATCCACTGCTCTGTTCCATTGGCATATTTCTCCATGGAGGCCTCTGGGGTCACCAGTAGTCACTGTGCATCTGCAGGTTCAAGACCCCCTCCCATGCAGTGAGTCAGGGCTCAGGGAGAAAGCACTGCTTGCCCCCTTCTACTGCATTGAGGTCCCTCTCTTTGCTCTCCCTATGGGCTTCAGTTCTCACTTCAGATTCCTGCCAGGTCCTGGGGACCCACTTTTCCACCTTCTTCTCTTCTTCACATTGCTATATTCTGGCAGGTGACCACAAATCTTGGAAGGGCTGTTTCTCTGCTATTCACCACTCTGCTATCTTCCCAGAAGTTCTGGCATACAACTGTTGAGAGTATTATACTATGTTTTTTTATTTTTCCATCAATTATAATATCCTTGCTTTCATTTCTGATGATAGATATTGAGTTTTCCCTCTTTTTATCTTTTTTCGGAGTACCTAAAATTTTATCAGTTTTGTTGCTGTTTCCAAAGACTGTGGTTTCACTGGTTCTATTTATTTTGTATTGTCTATTTCATTTGTGTCTGTTCCAACTTCTATTATTTTATTCCTTCTGCTTTAGGTTTAGTTTGTTCTTTTTGCTAGTACCATACTGTGTAAAGTTAGGTTATTCACTTGAGATCATCCTACTTTTTTAATTCAAGTATTCACAGCTATAAATTATTTTCTGAACACTGCCTTTACTACATTTCATAAATTTTAGTATGTTGAATTTTTTCATTTATTTCTAATTATTTTCTAATTTCTGCATTAATTCATTAAGTGTTTGACAGTGTTGTACAATTTCCATATATTTATGATTTTTTCCAAGTTAACTTCAGTTATATATTTTCACTCTCTTTCATTATGGTTGGAAAATAAACTTGATATGATATCATTCTTTTTAACTGTATTGAGATTATTTGGTAGAGTTTAATCCATTTACATTTAAAGTAATTACTAATAAGCATTTTGCTTTTTTTTTGTTTATCTTATACTGTTTTCTCCTTACTTCTTCCACTATTGGTTTTGTTTACTTGTTTTTTTATAATGAACAATTTGACTCTTCTTCCTCCTTTTTCTGCTCCTCTTCCTCCTCCTCTTCATATCATTGACCTATACAAATCCACCCCTTTAAAACAATGCAGTTTAAAATGATAGTAAATTAACTTCAATAATATGCAAAACTCTAGTTTATATAGCACCATCTTCTTTTGTCTTGTCACAAATGTTATCACTGTATATCATGTAATTAATAAAAAAGATTTACATTTTTATTCATCTGGCTTCTTTATTACGCAGGAAATAAAGCATGGAATGGTGAAAAATAAAACGATTTTATATTTGCCTATGTAGTTATCTTCACTGCATATCTTTATATATTCATATGGCTTCAACTTTCTATCTAGTGTCTTTTCACTTCAACTAAAAGACTTCTTGTAACACTTCATTTAAAGTAGATCTACTGGTAACCAATTCTCTTTTGTTTATCTTAGAATGTTTTAATTCCTCTCATTTTTGAGGACACATTTGCTGGATACAGAATTCTTGGTTGATAGTTTTCTTTCAGCATTTTTGGTATGCCACTTTGATGCTTCCTGGCCTACATAATTTTTGTGAAAAGTTGGCCATTGATTTTAGAAAGATCTCTGTATGACAAGGTGTTTTCTCTTAATGCTTTCAAGGCTCTCCCTCTACCTTTAATGCATTACGTGTTTTGGCATAGATCTAAGATTATTCAGCTTGAGTTTGTAGAGCTTCTTTGATACATAGATTCATGTTTACAGCAAATGTGGGGAGTTTTAGGTCATTTTTTTATATAATCTTTCTTTTTTTTTTTTTTGTTTTTTTTTTTTTT
>NW_004955494.1:1719515-1722251 GCF_000276665.1 Chinchilla lanigera
CAGGAGCGCTGCAGCTCCCGGAGAACTGGCTGCCTGGGCGCAAGGCGCGGGGCTGGGGGAGCCTGCTCGGCTGGCTCCGAGGGCCTGCTCGCCCCGCCCGTCCCCTGGGCCTCCCAGCGCCTAGAAACCTATATAATCTTTCTTTAAATTTCCCTTGTTTTTTCTCCTGAGTTTCCCATTATACACAGGTTGGAACACTTGATGGTATACTACAGATAGGTTAGGCCGTGTTCACTTCCTTTCATATTTTTTCTGGCTCTCATCCTCAATATCTTCAGTTTTCCTAACTTCAACTTCACTGATTATTGCTCCTACTGACTAAAATATGCTACTGACTCTCTCTAGTGAATTTTCTATTTACTTATTATACTTTTTAGCTCCAGAATTTATTTTTATAGTTTCTATTTATTACTGACATTCTTATTTGTTCATACATTATTTTTCTAATTGCTTTTAGTTCTCTTTGTTTATCTCTTAGTCCACACTTACTTTTAGCTCTTGGAACATATTTAAAATATACTTAAAGCCTTTATTAAGTAAAATCTAACATTCAGGAATGGTTTTTGTCAGTTTATTTTGTCCTTTAAAATGGGCCATAGTTTACTGTTCCCCAGGTGTTTTGTGATTTCCTGTTATTGAAAACCAGGTATTTGGATATTGTTGTGTTCTCATAACAGGAAATCAGGTTCTCTTTCTCTGAAGGTGTGTTGTTCTGTTTGGCTTTTTGGTGGTGTTTTGTTTTGTTGAGGACTGCAGTCACCCACCAGTTTGGTGGCTTTTCCACACTGTTATTACAAAGAATATATTTCTGGTCATGAGTGGTGATGGAAATCTCTGTCCCTTTAGGTTGTATCCACTTCATGTTCTGAAACAGATTTCATGGATTCCCAGGAGAAAAACTCAAAAACAAAACCTCAAAAATCAACAATAACAACAAACGTAACAGACACAAATTTATAAGGAAATAAACCAAAAAAAAACACATACTGCTGACTTTGCAGATTGATTCTCGGCTAGGGCACGTCTCAAACACTTAGCCAGGATTTGGCTGAGCACAGATATCAATCAGAAGCAAAGCATTAGAGACTTTTCAGGTATTTTCTGAGCATATGGCTTGTCCCGGACATGTGTGTGATTTTCCACAGTATCCCTAAGAACCTTTTTCCATCTTTCCGGAGGCTTCAGATGGCCTATTATTTGTCTCAACAGTAACTATTACCCTATATTTTACTTAAGATTCACATTAAGATTCACAATGACCAGGAGCAATGCTTGCCTCTTTTCACCATGAAGGGGTTCTGTGTTGGGTGAAACAAATATGACCACCTGTGTTGCTCCTTCAGGTACTCCAAACAGATTAGTTAAAACATACACAATACTTGGTGAATAAATTCTGCTCTGTTGAGGCCCCCCCTTGGAAACACAGGCTCTCATCTTCAAGACTGCTGCTGAGCTGGAGAGTAGGAGTGAAAGGATAAGTAAAAATATCACAAAGCTTTCTAAAATTCTTAAATTGCCCTTTTCTTGAATCAGTGTTTGCTTGATTGCTATACATCTTTGAATGTGTTTTCAGTTCTGATAAAGTCGTTTTAGATAGTTTTTGCTTATTTTCTCCTCATTCTGTGGAGAGAGAGGAGCCTGGAGGGGCCAGCTCCACCATTTTGCTCTCATCGTTTGCCTATCCTGGTGCTCTAGGTTTTTGATGTGGATCTTGGAACTGTTTGTGGAGTCTTCTTTTGGAAGGGCTAACTGGAATTATTTGCACATATTAGAATAGAGGACCAACCTGAACTTCTGCAGATAACCAAGACTTGAAACCTGGAGAGAAGGCATTCAAGACGCTGAGATGAGAGAATTTTCCATTTGCTCAATACATAAAACTTTTAAGAGTTCTAAAACTTGACTAGCCTCAAGAGAGAAAGGCTGAACATTTCTCTGGTTTTCCCTTGACTGCATCCCTAAGGTTTCAATGAACTAGCTTTCCTCTGTGAATAACTTTCCTTAGGGACACACTGCAGAAGGAAAGAAGGAGAGAAAAAGAAACAGTTGGGCACCCTGCAGCAGTATGCTTTCTGGACAGCTTCCCAAAGGCTCATATGAGGACAGTTTTCTATTTATCTTAGAGTGGAGGTGGTGGCAGAGTATGCTCAGTGCTAATCAGGCAGGTGATTGGCTGGGCTGGGCTCTGGAGAGTCATACAACTCTTTAACTTAGTCCCTTCCTCTGGAGGTATCTTCCAGGAGATCCCCTCTGTGAAGAGAAGGGTAAGAGGGATCAGGGGGAGTAATTTGGGTCCTGGCTGCCTTGCAGAATTAGGATACTCAAAGCCTGCAGAGTGGGATGAGGAACAGCAGAGTAGAGGGCTCACTGGACAGTACTTTCACCTCTGCTCTGAACCAGTACTGACGCAGGCAGACCTCTTTCCCTTAGTCAGAATCCTCATCTCTCCTAACTCTTCACCTGGTTCTGGCTAAGCAGAAACTAAGGAAAGCAGACTACTGGGCTCTTCCAGTAAATCTTTCCTTGTTGTCCAACAGCCATTCCCTCCAGAGAGAGGGCTGAATATTGATGGGGCATTGTTTTGTGAACAAAAAAAGGAAAGGAGCCCATTTGTTTCAGAAGTGGTAGCTAGGATTGGATAAGCTGTAAGAGACTTAATCCTTTTTTTTTTTTTATTTTAAGGATAAAAGGAGGGAAACATTAACAGACATACAACATTTTACAACATATCACAAG
>NW_004955494.1:1728438-1786834 GCF_000276665.1 Chinchilla lanigera
GGCCTACCTGGCTCTTTGCGCGCTTTTCGGCTGGGAATCGCGGTGGTATGTGTCCGGCCCACACTCGGACCCAGGAGCCCTGCCGCTCTGGAGAACTGGCTGAGACTTAATCCTTAATTGACCAATCCAATGACTCACTCAAAATATTGAATGAAAACCAACTCAATCTCTACTAGGCACAGTGAATGAGAATGACAAGGCTCTTGCTTTCAGTGCTTACATAGTAAAAATGAGTGATAGAAAAACAAAAAGGAAACATTCTATTTTAGGTGATGGGAGTTAAAAAGACAAATACCTAAGTGAGGTGACAGAGCAAAGGGTTCTATGTGTTCTTTTAGACAGGATGATGAGGGAAGGTTCCCTTAGCTTGGACATTTGAACAAAGATATGAAGAAAGTGAATAGAAATTCTAAGGGGCTCAGGCCCTTGCATTTAATGCAGATAAGTGACAGCTAAATTTTTAATTTCTCATATGACTGGTGGGGGGAAACATGACTATAGAATAAATACTGTAGCTGAAAAGACTCTTCAAACTTTCTATTACACTAAAACCAAGGCCCTCTATACTTAAAGCCTGAGTGGGACCCACAGTGTACATTCAATGGCTTTGACTCCCTACTGCATCTAGGGCTTTTAGCTCTTTGAAGGCAGAGGATATTAAATTTAGGCCTAAAGACTCTTATATGCTAGCTCCAAGATGAGGTCAGTGTAAGACAGACACAGGTTGAAGATAGTTCTTCCTGTGTCCTTCTGCATGTCCTCCCTCTGTCAGTCTAGTGATAGTGGTGTAAAAGTATTGGAGAGAGATGGCCCTGCTTGGCTAATCCCAGCTACTAGTTAAATCTTTGTCCTGTGAGTAGACACATTCACTGAGAAGAAAGTCAAAGGAAGCTTTTCTTCCCAAGAATATGGACAATAAAAGAGTCTAGCATCAGTTTAGGGAAACAGCTAACAAACAGATTAAGGAGGCTCAGTCCTCACCCTCAAAATCTTGTCGCTAAATCTCAAGAGAATTCCCCCTCTCATTCTCTTCAGTACCCAGCAATGGTGATGGTGGTAAAGTAGGACCTTTCAAACAAATATAGTGTAAATGGAACCTACATTCTGGATAAACAAAGGAGCCAAGTACCAAGCTCTGGATGAAGATAGACAGGAAAACTTTTATATAGAACATATTATAGCAGGAATTACAGGACAGAATATACTTGGCAGGCAGCGGTGCTTAGAACATTCCAGATAGAAGTAAGCTAGTAGTCAGAAAAATATATAGAGTGGCCATTCAGAGCCAAGAGGGAGGTCCATGGATTGGTGATTGAGAGAAGCGTTGGTGTACACTGGGAAGGTGGAAGGGTCTCCATGTCTGTGGTATGGTTTTGGTGACTCAGTTCATCTTGATCCATTCCATTTTCTCTATATTTGTGCATATTTCTTCTTCAAAAACCTGGCACCAACCATGTACAGGAAATAGAAGAACATGAACTGTTCCTGGTCATGTAGAGATTACAAGCAGGAAGGCAATATTTCCTATACCTGAAACAGTTTCTACTTTTAATTTAACATCTGTTAAATGTACATATCGATGGGGGTTGATACATTTCCATACATGCATACACCATGCACTGATAAAAATGACCCCCTTTCTCCCACATACTAAACTTTCCCAACTTTTAGTATTCACCATTCTACTTTCAGGTTGACTTTTTTAGTTCCACATGTGAGAGAGAACATGCAGAACTTGTCTTTCTGTGTCTGGCTTATTTTTCTTACCACGTCTTCTAATCCCATCCATTTTGCTGAAAATGACAAGATTTCATTTTTCCTTGTTTGAAATGAGAAGCAGCGTTTATCTCTCTTCTGTTTCTAGATTTTATGAGGAACAAGTGCTCAGAACTAAATGCTGAGAAATTACTCCAGTGCCACTGAATTTTTTTCTCTTAGGCTTCCCTGGTTCCAAAACATTACACTACATTCTTTTTGCTACCTTCTTCTACTCAGTGACAATATTGGGAAACATAGTCATCATCATCACTGTCTGTGCTGATAAATGTCTGCAGTCACCCATGTATTTCTTCCTTGGCCACCTATCTGTCCTGGGGATCCTGATCACATCTACCGCTGCCCCTTTTATGCTCCAGGGATTGCTGCTCCAAAGGACTCAAATAATATCTTTGACCTCATGTTGTGCACAACTATATTTGTACCTTTCTTTGGGAACCTCAGAGTTGGCATTAATAGGAGTGATGGCTGTGGACCATTATGTGGCTCTCTGTAATGCTTTGAGATACACTAGCAACATGAACAACCACACTTGTATCTGGATGGTAATTGTGTCATGGGTGTTTGGATTCCTTTTTCAAATCTGGCCAGTCTAGGCCACATTTCAGCTTACTTTCTGCAAATCAAATCTGTTAGACCATTTTTACTGTGACTGAGAACAGTTGCTCAAACTATCCTGCAATAACACTCTTTTCACAGAGCTTATTCTTTTTTTAATGGCCATTTTTGCTATTGTTGGTTCTATGATACCTACAATTATCTCCTACACCTACATCATCTCTACCATCCTCAAGATTCCCCTCACCCTCCAGGCAGAGGAAAGCCTTCTCCACCTGTGCCTCCCACTTCACTTATGTTGTGATTGGTTACGGCAGCTGCTTGTTCCTCTATGTGAAACACAAGCAAACACAGGCAGCTGAGTACAACAGGGTAGCATCACTGCTGGTTTTAGTGGTGACGCCCTTCCTGAACACTTTCATCTTTAATTTCTGGAATGACAAATTCATACAGGCCTTTCAAGATACCGTGAAACACTGCTATCAGCTTCTCAATGATTAGTTCTATCACAAGAACAATCCTCACCATAAACTTGAGCAATCTGAAAGTACTAATTCAAATCTTAAATGGCTATTCTCATCATCAAATAGTTTATAGTCTACAAGGGAACTTTAAAGTTCTGACCATACTCCAATTTGTAACCAGATGGCTTCTACACGGGAGATCACACTGTTGTTATTGTTGTTGTTGTTGTTGTTGTTGTTGTTGTTATTTGTGGTTCTAGGAGTTGAATTCAGGGCTGCTTTCATGCTAGGCAAGCACTCTATCATTGAATTACAGCTCCCTCCACTGTCGTTTTATTATTTTTTTAATGGATAAGCAGGTGTGCACACAATTCTGTAGTTACAATACATCTCACAAAATAAATTTGGCAAATGTAAATATATGGAATACATACGCTTTTTAGAAGATTCAAACCTGTAGTGGAAAAAGCAAGGAAAGCATAATTCCTTCTCCTACAGCTGACATATAAATACTAAATTTCAGATGTCAAGATCATCTTCTTTTACAGTGTTCCGTTCTCTCACAGTGTCCTATGGCGGTGTAAGCCACTCAGTGATCCCAGGTCCAGACTTCAGCTTCCATCCTTCCTAGCAGTTCCTGCCTCCAGGGTCCAACAATGACACTACTACTTTCCTGGGATTTTTTCTACTGGCAGTATGAGAGTGATCTTGCTCCACATCCCTGCCAGCCATCTTAGAAATCTGAGGGCTGGGTGTGTGCTAATACAAGAGCATCACTAATTGATGGGCTTTCTCAGGGCATGGAAGGTCTTGGAAAGAGGCATTCTTTTATCCAATGTTATTCCCACCATCTTGCCAGCCCAGATGTAGGAGAGCACTGCAGCTATGTTCTGGAAGCTTAAGTGACCAGGGAAAACTGGCCTTGCCATTTCTCTGAGCTGAGAGGGTGGACAAAGAATACAGAAGAGGCAGCCTCTGTTCTCTCTCCCTGCACTTTACATTGTTCACTTCTGTCAGGGCATCTTCCTCTTTCCTGCTCCGTGAGTTCCTCTACTGCACTCCTTATCCTGCCTAGTTTCTCTTCTGATTTCATTTCATGTCTTTTTTCCCCATGATCACCATATTCATTTCTGTATTTCTTTTTCTTCTGCTGCTCTCCCAAGGACCAAGTTTACCAAACTGTCTTGTAGCCCTACAATGAGCTCCCTTATCCATATTTCATTTGCAATATTGACTCGTCCTATCCCTGTTTCTGTCACATACCCAGCTCTCAATATTTCTGTATTGTATGACACAAGTTTAGAGATTTCTCCTGCATCATTAACCAAGTAATAACACATTTCATAGTAACCCAAACAGGTATCAGAAGGTGACTGCTTAAACAATTATGGAGCTTGTATTCAATTAAAAATTACAAAACTATAAACATAAGGATATTTTCTGTGTCATTAGAAGATTTCCAAGATGAATTGTTCAATAAGAAAAACAGAGCAGAAATTTTTGCTTAAGTGCTAATTTTTGTAAGAAAAAAGTAAAAATTAATATACACTCATACTTGTTTATGAGTATATAAATATAATGTCTGAAAGAGAACACAGAGTACTAGTGCCATTCGGGATATGGTGATTAGAATGGAACTCCGGGATAGTGGCAGGAAAGACTAATCTATAGTTCTTTATGTCGCTTTGAGTTCTATTTTATAATATAATATAATATTGTCTTATTATAATATAATATTGTCTTTTATAATATAATATAATATTGTCTTATTTCAAAAACAAAAGAAATCGTCCTGTTTCTAGCAGCCAATGAAGGTCTGCCCATTCACTCAAATATCTCATTATGACAAGAGTTATCTTGGCAGAGGAATCTTTAGTGAGTATGCACTTTGTAGTGCCTGTAAAGCTAAGCAGAGAAAATGAGAGAATACAGAAGAGATAAATTTTTCTTGTCTTAAAACCTTATCTAATTTTGTAGTGATATATTCTCCAGATATTGTAGATACCTTTTCTATATTATCTTATGTATGTTACAGATATCTGTTGTCAATCTGTTTTTATTACCTATTAAAACCTTCTGCAATGTAAAAATATTAATTTTGTTGTTCTCAAATTAATCTTTTTATTCTATAATTCATATTTGCATACATTGTTTCAGAAGTCCTTTTCTCACTCAAAGTACTTAATGATACTCTGGCAGTTGTACTAGGTGTACACTCTGACAATGTAAACATAGCATAACAATTTTTAAAAAACAAAAGAATGGGTAGAATAGAGACAAAATGTTTTCAAACGTTTTTAGCAGTCATATTGGTAGAAACAGTATTTTAGGATGATTATGTGTACAATGTGAGACAAACCAATAAATACTTATGGAATATTCTAATTCTAAATGTAATGTAGAAAATGTTAAAGCCTTTAGAGTCTCATATGTGAACTGCACATATATAGCTGAACTCTAGGTACCTATCTAACATCTACCTATCCTTTAGTTCTGTTTGCTTTAATGTACTAATAACATTGATCAATCTACTGACTATGACAATAACCAGGCCCAGATTGTGATCTTGCAATCCTATTACCTGATACTATAACCCAGGGCTTCTTAAAAACAGAAAATCTACAAAATGAACTTGAGACATCTTGTCACAGCAGATATCAAAGATTACTAGTCATACTAAAGGAGTAAGTCATACTAAAGTAGTAAGTAGCCAATTGGAAAAGGAGTAAGTAGCCAACTGGAAAAAGAGTGCCACTTCCACTGACCAAAGATGAAAGGAATTGTGCTTCAAAATATATAATCATTGAAACTGAGTGCAATCTGTGAGTTTATGATATTTTTAAAATAGTCACCTTAAAAAGATATTTATTATTCACCAGAATGATTGAGCCTCTGAAACCATCTCCTAGCTTATAGAAAAGTCTAAAGACCAGAAAGACATATTTAACTGCTCCGTAAGTATGGAATCAACAAAATCCAGATTATGGGAAATTCTACAGTCAAAAAATTTACCTTCCTCAATCAGTACATTAGAAGGAAGTTAAAGAACTACAGAGAGAATCTTCTGATTAAAATAGACTTTTAAGGCCAAGGATATAGCTCAGTGGCACAGTGTCTGCCTGGCAAGTGCTAAGTCATGAGTTTGATTCCCTGGTACCAAAAAATAAAATAAAATAAAACTTTTAAAATATGTCAACAAAAAACTGTATAATATAAAACCATTAAAAAATGAGAAAAAGTAATTATTTAAAGGTCAAGACCATAGTTACCTCTGAGGAGGTCAAAATTATAATTGTACTAGGACACAGAGAGAAGCCTTTGGAGCTGTAATTCCAAATTCTATTTCCTAACATTGGAGATGGCTCCAAAGTGTTTGCTTTTAAGGATATCAAAGGGATGCAGGAGCCAGAGCCTGTCTTAGTCAGTTCATGCTGGTATAGCACACATCATAGATTGAAATTTATTTCTCACAGTTTTGGATGCTGAAAGTCCAAGGCACTGGCAGATTAATATTAGGTGATGGCAGAGAGGGAAAAGAAAGGCTCTGGGAGTCTCTTTTATAGAGCATTAATTTCATTCATGAGGGCTCAAGCCTTATGACATTATCATCTCCCAAAAGTTCCACCTCCAATGTATAATAAGTTGTTGTGAATTACAGTCAACCCACTGTGCTATGGAGCAATATAACTTATTTTTCTATCTGCATTTGAGTATCTGTTATCCAGTCTCATTACCTTATCTCCCACCCTTCACAGCCTCTATCAATCTTTATTCAACATTCACATCAACTTTCTGGCATCCACATCCACAGATAAATGGACAATGAAATTGTGGTACACATACATGATGGTATATTCCTCAGCCATATAAATGTTATCCTATCATTTGCAGCAAAATGAAATCAGGTAAATATTTTTTTCACCTGAAAAGTTTCTCTGCACTGACCCACTCACAAGAGACTAGTTATTTCCTCACTTTGCAAACTTAACAAGTAATTAAAATAATGACATCTCTCTTAGAGGGCACACACTTTCACTAGGCTTCTCATATATCAGAGCACAAAGTCACTCAGGGTTTTTCTCTTGATCATACAGCTCTCACAGCCTCTTAATCATACTGCTCTCCTCAGCACAAATCAAGAACAAAAACTTTTCTTTCTTGCTGATGATGTTCTTGACTTCTGGGATTTGGAAATTTGGTTTAGGAGAAACAGTTTTCTCATTATCACACAATCTCACACAGAAACAACTCTACCTCATAATTCGACTAACATAAAACATGACTGTTAAGGCTTGCTTCTAAATGTCCCCCCCAAAGCCTCATGTGGTCATATGTGGGGATTTTCAGAGGTGGCTGGATCTAGAGTGTATGATACTGGGATTAAATGTGTGATGCTTTTGGTGTACCAAACCAGTTCATTCATTGGTTTGGCATAGTTCTGGCCATGGATACTAAGAAGGCCTACCCTGGGTGTGAGTGCCACCCACTCTAAAGGCATGTAGCCTGGAGGACTATAAGAGACAGAAAGAGGGCTGCTGTTGTCACTTGCTGCTTACTTCCTTGCTACTTTACTGCCTTGTTGCCTTCTGCCATGAATTGTTTTACACCTCTGTAGGCACCCTGCCTTGGAGCCAGCCAACTATGAACTGAAACCTCTACCAATTGTGAGCTAAATAAACCTTTCCTCCTTTAACTATGGTGTCAGGTATTTTGTCTCAGCAATGAGAAAAAAGTGACTAAGAGAATAGTAGTAGGGATACTAGGAAAATGTTTTCCTAATCTTGGAGCATGGAGCATACCAGTTAAAGAGTATCTTATGAAGTATTTTTCATTAATTTTCTTTTTTCATTAATTTATTTTTCTTTTTTATCAGTACATATTTGCAGTACTTAATGATTACATTTATCGTGGGGATTGGTACACATACATAACACATTTTAATTCTTTTCTTTTTCATCCTACCCCAGCCCTCCCACCCTCCTTGCTCCTTCCAACTCTTGGTCCTCTTCCTACTTGTAAAAGCTCTATTTTCATCATTTTCTCCCCTTCAATTCTAAAACCTTTTCTTTGTTGACTCTTCTTTCAGATACTAATTCCAGAGACAAGTTTTGAGAGGTGTTTACCAGGAACCTAACTTGAGCTTTATATTAACATATTAGGTAAAGTAGACCAAATTATTCAGCTTCTACAAACTCATTAGAATTGTATGGAAAAGTCTGCTGGAGTTTTGGGTGTGAGTCAGGTCTCCCCTAGTGAGAATTCCTTTATTGGTCAGAGACAATCAACATATGTAGTGTCAGTAAGAAACTCTGGCACAGTATGGGGGGTTTATAGCTGACTTGCTGTAAGGGGCTGGAGTCTGGTCCAAAAAGGCAGGTCACTGGGAGCATTTTTCTCTTTCCCTGGCTCCTCCTTTCACTCTCTGTTTCCCATCCATCATATTTGAGCAAATCTCTTCTGCCATGCCCCTGTGTCATGATGCCCTCTCTGCTTTGGAACCAGCCAACTGTGGACTGAAACCTCCACAAACTGGGAGTCAAAATAACCTTCTCTTCCTTTATTTGCAGGTGTTGGGTATTGTGTCCCAGTAAGGAGGAAAATATGTAATGTGGAGAAAATTTACCCTTGTGAGAATGATTCCTAGATTCTTTTGTTTCCTTACATTTTCTCTGTATTGATGTAGAAACCATCAATATGTAGTGTCACTTAAGAAGTTCTGGGATAGTATTTGGGTAACAGGCAAAATGTGAAACCCAGCTTCCTAGACAGAAGCAATTCCTAGATTTTAAAATTATGGTAGCACAACAGCATCTAGGAGTGACTTCCCAAATGTCAGGCTGATGTGATTGAGTCAAAGATTCACAGACTGGACTGCACAGAGGAGGTCAGCTGGGCCCACCTCTCATCTTGGGCAGGAAGCCTCCCTATAATGTTACTAATTGGTGGGCATTATCGAAACATGGCTTGACTATCCATGGTGATTACAAACACACAAGTGTAGGGAGGCATTTGAATTGTCCAACTACTCAATTTTATTTCAAAGCTTAACCTAACTAAAAGTTATTTCCTCCCACTGTACAATTTCTGCTCTTTTGAGTTACATAAACTCTTTTAAATGTTTCCTCACTTAGATCTTAAAATATCCATACAAAATATTTCAATCTCAACAATTATGCCATGGAATCCTCCAACATCCAAATCCTTCAACATCCAAATTATCTACTTCTAGATGTCCACTGGTTTAATGTCTCTCTTCAACTCCAAAGTTCAAAGTTGATTTCAATTCCTTTCAACTGATTGCCAAAGTAGCGTAAGATAGATGTCAGAGATATAGTCTGGGAAGTCATTGTACATTCTGTACTTCCTACACTCTTAATTCATCTGCATTCTGGTTAGTAAAAGAAATGATAAGGTATTGAGTATCTACTATGTTTCTGTTACTGAGAAGACACTTTATGTTAAATAAGGACATTCTCCTATATAAGTAATTACTATCACCACATATGAGAAAAATAATGTTGCTTCAATAACATAAAATATATATTTCATATTCAAATTTTCCAAGATTTCCCTTAATACATTTAAGTCAAGGATCCTACTTAGGTACATATACTATAGTTCATTATGTTTTTCATTTTAATTTGTTTCAATCTAACACAGTCCCAGTAATCATTCCACCTTTAAATTTTATTTTAGGGTATTTAGGGGGTACTAGATCTAAACTCTAAATTTTCACCTTGACTCCAAAAGACTCATGTCCAACTCATTCTGTAAAATGCATTTAGTCCAATTAAAAGTCATAAATTGTCAGACGAATTCTGTGGTGCCTACCTGTGATATACTTTAAATATAAAGACAAATATTGACATTAAAGTAATGGAAAAAATGTATGCACACAGTAAGTTCAAGAAACCCAAATGTGTTACATAGTAATTAAAACAACAGACTTTAAGACAAGAAGCATTACCAGATGTGAAGACCATCCACTTATTCTAGGATAGTCTTCTCCATTTTAAGAGCTGTTATGGTTTGCCCTAGATGTCCTCCCAAAGCCTCATCTGGTCAGAGGACTTTTTCAGAGGTGGCTGAGTCTAGAGTGTGTGATGCTGGGATTAAGGGCATGTGACTAGCAAATCAGTTCACTGATTGGTTTGGCATAGTTCTGGCTAGGATTAAGCATGTGAGTGCTACACCCACCCTAGGGCAGGTAGCCAGCCTATAATCTAAGGGACAGAAAGTCTTGTCTCTTCCTTGTTGCTTTTGCTGCCTTGTGGGCACCATGGACTGTTTTCTACTAAGCCACCCTGCATTGGAGCCAGCCAATTATGAACTGAAACCTCCATGAACTGTGAGCTAAATAAATCTTTCCCCACTCTTTTTTTTTTTTTTTTTTTTTTTTTTTTTTTTTGTGGTACCAGGGATCGAACTCACAACCTTGCGCTTGCCAGGCAGGCGCTTATGCCACTGAGCTATATCCCAAGCCCCTTTTTTATTTTTTTATTTTTTATTTTTTAAACCTTTCCCCTTTAACTGTGGGTGTTGGGTATTTTGTCCCAGCAACAAGAAAAGCAACTAAAACAAAACTCTTAACGTAATCACATCTTCAAAATATTTTATCATATACTTCATGTTCACAAATTCTAGGGATTAGGAGGTAGCTATCTTTGCAGGGGAGGAGCAGCATTTTTCACTCTACCACAATTTCTAATCCTTGGCCTTGATGCTACCATCGATAAATCCTTTATGCATTTTTTCCACAAAACAGAAAAAGACATTTTCAAACATTTTTATAACTAAAATTGCATACTAAAACCTGGCAAAGAACTTACAAGAAAAAAAGGTACTCATATACATAAAAATTCTGGGTAAAAAGGTAGCAAATGGTAGTAATCTATACAGGGGTTAATATGTACTGAAACCCCCACAGAAGGTATCAGTCTCCCACCAGGCAATATGACATACAGATGCAAAAGAAAGACAGAAAAAGTTCTGCAGTTGAGGAGCCCTGGGATGACCCTATACTCTCTATGGAACAAAGGGCCATGAATCCAAAAGCTCATGGCTTATATTGATAGGAACCAGGGAGATGGGTAGGGGACATGGCAGAGTGCATGGAAAGAGAAACTTTGTGGGCATGGCTGTAAGAAGTAAGAGTGCACTCTTGCACCAGGCAGAGGCCCTCCAATTAGCGGCACAATGGATGGCTTGAGGTATGCAAGGCTGGTACCTACATTGCCAGGAAGGTATAATTCTTTCTGAGTCCCATGGCCTTAGCTGAGATGTTATCTCATGTCTCAGCCCTGTAATCTCACAGAATCTTGCTGGAACCTCCATTCCAGCTGTCAGCAGGGGGGGTGGCAATTCTCACCTGCGTGTTGCCACCTTTCTATGCTGAGATTCACCAGCCAAGTAAGGGCACATTTGCTTCAATATACCAGCTCAGCAAATCTCAGTGAATAGAGCTGAAGTGAAAGTCAAGTAAAGATTGAGGCAAGGGGCTTCATTTCTCAGGGGAAAAATGACCACTTGGCAGTCTCTCACAAATACATTCTACAATTTCCTCATCATCCTCCCCAGTTAATTCTCCCTAACATCAAGGCAATTAGTGCTCATATTTCTTTACAGAGATTGATTATTTTGGGCTTGACTAGTGCCCTGTATGATGGGAGTCACTAGTACATATTCTTTGGTGTCTGGCTTCTTTTCATCCACCCATGCTATATGTATTTTAGGTTGTTACTTTTTATTTCTAAATAGTATTTACTCATGAGAATATACAGTTGATCCATATTAATTGTGGTATGTATGCCCTATAAAATTGTCAGGAACATTAAATTAGGAAATATTTAGTCATTGTTCCTAAGGGAAATACAAGATTCCTGCAAGTCTCTGGTCACAGTAGTTTTGCTACTTAATCAATACATAAGCATTTATTTTATGTGTGTTTCTTTTTAAAGACACCTTTTTAAACATATACTGATTCCTTCACACTCAATTCACAGTCAACAGCACTACAACTAATAACAGAATGAAGTTTATCTAATCCATATCCTCTCCATGAGGCACATTGCAGCCTTCTTGCATTTAGCAACATCAGATATCATTTTGGCACTATGCTTGGGAACCATTTTAAACAGTAAAATCAATAACACAAAGCACAAAAATATCCCCCAAAAAAGTAGCACTGAAGACCACAAAAAGAGCAGTTATTTACAGTATGTAGACAGAAACAAGAAGGCAGAACATGTCCTTGTTCCACCTCAGCTGAGAAGTTGTGCACCAGGGGACTCAAGTGTTTCACAGCTCTGTGCACACAGGCACATGTCAGCAAGTGACCTGCAACAAACTGCAAGTATTGAATTTGAAGCTACAAATAAATTTTAGTGAGTATGTACGTTCACAGATATATAGTCTATAAATAGGATCAGCTATACCATCCTCTTGTTAATGGATATTTGTTTTGTGCAGTCATTAGTTAATGAATTAAACTGCTATGAACATTCTAATAGGAGTTTTTGTGAAGATATGTTTTCATTGTTAAGTAAATATCTGGGAGTAGAATTGCCTGAGCATAGGGTGAGTGTATGGTGCTTACCTAATTTAAAAGATATTGACAGAACTCTTTCCCACTGGGTTTTACTAGTTCACACTCCTTCCTACTTCCGAGATTTCTACTGGGCCAATCTGATCTGAAACAAAACTTGGAGAATAAATAAAGAAACTGAACTATACCCTGAACTAGAGATACTAGTTGGGCAAGAAAGGTGTCCTGAGAAACATTCTGTCCTCCTCAGATTTCCTCATTTGCCAGTAAACTTCCTTCCACATGTCTCAGGTGGTCATCAAGTGACCCAACATAGCTGCCCTGAAGCCAGCAGGCCACTCTGTCATACAGGTCCCATAGAAATGAGGACCCCTGACACGTGTTTTTATATAATAGTATGATTAGGTTATATGTTAGAGTTATTTCTGGGACCTGCACAGAGTTAGCACTGAAATAGAAACTTCCTGCCATATTGCAGGAAAGCATATAGACAGGCCCAATATAACTCCATATCAAGAAATTATAAAAGGATAAATTATAGGAGAGATTTAGACTCTTTCTCTCAGGACTCCTTTTTTGGAACTTCTTTACAACAGGTTTTAGCTCCAGTTTCTACAGATACTCTCTGGTATTACCCAAGGCCATATGGAATGATCAGAAAAAGGAACTTGGGGGGTTCAGTTCTATAAGTGAAACTTTCCCTGACTTGGTGAATTCATGGTACCTCCCTAGCTGTGTGACTTGGGAAAATCATTTAAATCCCATTTTAGTTCTGCCATACACAGATTAAAAAAAAAAAAAAAAAAAAAAAAACCCAGCTCAGTCCTATCTAAGATTATTATGACATAGCAATAAGATTATAAGTTTAAAAAAACTGTAAAGTGTTCAAGTGTTACAAAGTATACTTGATTTTACACTCTGAACTAGATATAAAGTCACCACTGACCAGTCTATAAAGAAATTACTTCAACATCTGGGATTCAGTAAGTGCTCAGTGAATTTTACCTATTATTGTTACTAGTCTTCTTCTCGAAAGTGTCCTGCAGTTATCCAAGGGTGATGTGGTAGCCTGTCATCAACTGAGAAATCTTTTCATTATGTGAAAAATATTTAGAGGTATTTCCTTCTCAATTGTCACCAATACACATTAGATCTCATCTAGAATGTGCACCATCCCCTAACAGTCAAAATAACTGTTCCATGAATGTTTTTCATTTCCTTAGCCCAAAGCTGGTGATGATGACTGGGTGATGAAATAGTGGCCAAGGGAAAGATGAGGGTAGCATAACAAAGATGGGAGTGGCTGGGAAGAGTATAAGTGAGCAAGCACCGGGGGATTCCAAGCAAATACCGGGTACATTGCCTCCCTGCTCTGAGGTAAAGAATCTTGATCCCTACAGCCCTGGCTTCAGAAACTGTGGGAAAGGTAAGTCCCGAGCCTAGAGCTCCCCTTTAAATAGACTGTGAAACTATCTTTAGGCAGCCAGGGATATAGGAAGAGCAGCAGAGAGAAAGACCTACATCCAAGAATCTAAGGAACTAAGTTTCTTTTTCTCTGCCCGAAAGGCCCTAACAGAGGCACAGGCCTCACATCCCCTCAAGTAGAAGGGCTTCCGTCTGTCCATATCAAGCCATCTCCCTTCCTATCTATGCCCAAAGCTGCATTCTGATCCCAGGGTGCCCCATACCTGACTATATCCACTACTTCCAGCAGACATTCCTGAGACAACCAAGTTGAGGACTCCATGCCCTTCTGGTCTTCTGCACTTCACAGGAAAAGAGCTGCACACCATGAGATTTATTTTCTATTTGAGTGTCCTTGCTGGTACGTATCCCAGATCTTGTGTATCCTGTCAGGCAGAGGTTAATACAGGAGGGGGTGAGACAGAGGTGGGATGTGTAAAAAGTACAGAAAAAGAGTCAAGAACACTTGTCACTAGAGAATTGGGTCCTTTGGTCCCTCCTCTTAGATGCTACCAAAGGTACTCAGGACAGATTGAGCCCACCTCTCTAATGCTAAAATATGCATAGTACACAACTGCTTTGGATATCCTTCATGGTGAATATTCTCCTCTGCTTATCCCAAAATGTGTCTCATACCTCTGTGGGCATATGGTCACAAAGACAGAGAACCAATCTTGACCTGTGATATTCCTTATTTCCCAAAACTTCAGAATGCAGAGGGTGAAGAAGGTGGGGACAAGAGATCTAATACCAGGGACCTACCTTCTGTAGGCCCTTCCTTCCAGGAAGTTCCGATTGCAGAATTTGCTAGTGAAGTCTTTTCTACCACTCTTTTACTGCCCCAGTTGCACTACGTTCAGTTGTGTGCTACTGGGGAAGATAATTAGTTCATCTGTGCTTCCATTTTTCAGTCAAGTGGTGGAGTATTTTTCCTATATCAGTCAGTTGTTGTGAAAACTAAATCCATGTAAAGCACCTAGACTAGTGCGTGGTATACAGCTCAACGTTTCTCATCTTTATTAATAATCCATCATCTATTCCTTGGGGTTTCTAACTCTAACTGCTCAGAAAAGGATGGGGTGAGGTTCAGGACCAGTTTGGGAGGATCAACAGAAATGCTGAGCACAGTCAAACCAAGAAGAGTACTTTATTTCTGATACCAGAATCAGCCTTCTTCTCCCTTATTCTCTAGATTTAATTTTTTTATTTATAAAAAATTATATGTTCCGTGAATCTTTAAAGTAGAAGAAAATATACATCATTCATAATCCCACACATGCTAATACAGTACTTTGTTTGAATTGACTCCCAGACTTAGATTTTGTATTTAAATGGTTTATGTTTTATTAGTTTTAAACAACTGAATTACATTATATACAAATTTATTATTTTTAATTATTTTTAACTTAAAGAAATGTCATTAATATTTCTTCTCTAACATTTTTATAAGTTTTGATATACATGATGTTCTACTTGCTCATGTGTTTCTTTATTTCAGCATTCAACATAACCATATTAGACATTCTTGTTTCCAATGTTCAGCTGTTATAGTGCTAAGTCAAACGTGTTTATTCAAATCTTTATCTATATTTGACATATATAAAGTCCATATGTGGACTCTTGGGGTTGGAATTTGAAGGTCACAGGTTATGAACAATATTTACTTCCTGATGCCTAAATTGCTAAATTGCCAAATTACTTTTCAAGAAAAAAAATCAATTTGCAAGTAGCGAGTCTCATTCTATTTTTAGAGTAAATGTTATTTAAACCAAAAATGATTATTATGCATTTTAGATATAATGGTATCTCATTTTTATTTATATTTAGGTCAGTTCCTGGCCAATTAGTACTTTAAAATCATCTATATTCCTCTTCAACTGGGAAATTATGGTCTCGTTTGTTCTAACATTTATATATTAAGAGTACTAACTTATTTTCTCAGGGACATCTTTCTTTGCTCACTCAGCTGAGCAGAAAGAGGACCCTGCTCCCTACTTGGCATACCTCAAGTCTCACTTCAACCCATGTGTGGGTGTCCTCATCAAAACCAGCTGGGTGCTGGCCCCAGCTCACTGCTACTTACCGTGAGTATTAAGCATCCTCAGTGCCTGAAAACAGGAACTGCTCATTCTAAATTAGTGATTCTCAAATAGGGGTAACCTTCCCCCAGGGTACATTTGGCAATGTCTGAAGGTATTTTTGGTTATGATAATCAGGCAATGGCAATAGTGACATCTAGTGGGTAGAGGCCAGAGCAAGAATACTGTTAGACATCCTACAGTGCAAAACAGTCCACCTAAAAACCTGCCCAGCCTGGTTGATTAATGGACACTGCTAAGAGGTCCTTTGCTATATGTTATACCTCTTCATTCTCTCATCAGTTTTTTTCAAGAATTTTTTACTGTAAGTATGAATTTTATCAATTAAGGATCTATCAGGTAACTGATAATGCACTCACAATGGTAAATTGGTGAAATTTTAAAAGGAACTAATTGCAGAAGTGTAGGGACATCATTGAGAAAACACAAAGGATAGTTCTGTACCCCGGGGTTAATATTAGGAAAATGCAGTGACCACCACTATGCCTAGCAAGGCAAGGGGAAAGAGAGATTTCAGAGGGAGACAGACAGAGAGGAGAGACAGAGAAAGGAGAAGAGAGGAGAGGGGAGGGGAAGGAAGGGGAGGGGAGGGAGAGGGAGAGGGGAGAGGGGAAGGAAAGGGAAAGGGGAGGAGAGGAGAGGAGAGAAGAACTATCTCATAGGAATGGTACAGCCAAATTTAGGTAATCCTATAAGGAATGAAACTGGGAGGATAAATACTGTAACTTCACCCTTCTTCCAATTATCTTTGATGCTTCTTAGTAACCAAAAACCTAATCAAAAGCACAGGGCAAGAAGATGCATTGATTTAATCCATGTAACCTTCCAAAAGTGCAGATCAGGGTAGAGGAGGGTTGTCAGTGAGTTTAGTGAAATTAACAGAAGATATGTAATACTCAGGTCATTCCATTCTCCTGTCTCCACAAAATGAAATTGCTGGAGATGATGGAAAATTAAATTTGACATGTATCATTTTCCTTTATACTACATTAAGGACACCATAGTAAAACACAGTGGTCAAGGCCTCCACTGTTTAACTATCTGATCATGGGTAAATTACTATGTGCCTCCACTACTTCATTTGTAAAATGGAGAAAAACATACGGTCCACCACCTAGAGTTAAAGTATATCGCAGTACCTGGCACATTGTAACAGTCAATATCTTAGCAATGATGATGATGATAGTGATTACTTCTAACTTCTCTCTCCAGAAATCTGAAAGTGATGCTGGGAAATTTCAAGAGCAGAGTAAGAGATGGGACAGAGCAGACAATTCACCCTATCCAGATTATCCGCTACTGGAAATATAATGACAGTGCCCCACAGGATGACATTATGCTCATTAAACTGACTAAGCCAGCCATCCTCAACCGCAAAGTCCAGGTCATTCCTCTTGCTACAAAGAATGTCTCGCCAGGCACAGTCTGTGTGCTGTCAGGTTTAGACTGGAGCCAGAAAAACAGTGGTGAGTGCAACTCCCATGGCAAATTAAAGCCATCCATCAGTTACTCCTGAAAAGGAGCATCAGTGTCCTCAGATCTGTGAGGACAGAGGACAGAAAAATGGATGGCAAATCCAGGGAGAAGCTACAGAAATGGTCTGGCAAAAAGAGACTTTATCAGAAATCCAAAGTCTCTCCACTCCCAAAGTATCTAATATTCTACTCCCTCTTCAAAGCTTTGGCAGCTGCAGGCAAGCAGGCTATCTGACTCTGCACAGGGTCACACAATTCCTGATTGTTAGTCACAATTTGCATTAATGTTGTCCTATCCTTACACATGCTCATTTCACATGTAAAAGACACCTCTGAGAACCCAAATCAGGACACTTCTTCCAACCAGAACTAGACACAGAATAGAAAAATACTCTGCTTCTCAGAGGCACATGAATCCTTAGGATTAACTTGCGTAATTATGTTCAAGTTCATTTCTTCCCTTTTTCTGGTTCCTTATTTTCTCCATATATACACAAAAAACACCAGCTGAAAGAGAAGGAGTGGGTCAGAGGAGTGACTGGTCACTGTGAGCATAATGTTTTCTTCTACCCTGCATTCCCTCAGGTAGACACCCTGACTTACGGCAGAACCTGGAGGGCCCTGTGATGACTTATAAAGAGTGCCAGGCAACTGAACAAGGAAGAACCCACAGGAATTCCTTGTGTATTAAATTTGTGAAAGTATTCAGCCGGATCTTTGGGGTAATCTTTCCTCTATATTTAGCTTTCCTTTACTTGCATGCATCCAGTTAACTATTAAGCATGGCATAACTTTTTTTAACCTCTAAATATTCTTTTTTGAGAATTTGATAAGACCCCTGCAAAGACACCTTCGTTTCTCCAAACATGGGTGGAGTCTCTTTATCCACTAAAGAGTTTCATATAGTAGCTCTTGTTATTAATACTTTACTAGATGTTCATTCTCATAGGTATAAGTAAAATAATTTTAAAAATGAAAACAGGCTTTGCTCTTTAAAAATTATAAATTTTTCACAAACTGAAACTGGCTTTGCCAGTTCAAATAAATGGGGCTTGACTCATTTGTATACACTATATGGAGAGGCTAGTTCTCTGACATTCGATATTACACAAAACCAGTTATAGCAAAACTAGAAAAAGAACCCAAACTTTATGACCCCAGTTCTATTGGTGGGGCTCACCTGAATTGGAGATTAGAGCAGGTCCCTTTGAGTTCTGACCATATTTCTCTCTCTCTGATCTCTGATAGGAGGTGGCTGTCGCTACTGTGATCTGCAATAACAAGCTCCAGGGAATTGAGGTTGGACACTTCATGGGAGGGGATGTCGGCATTTACACCAATGTTTACAAATATATATCCTGGATCGAGGATATCACTAAGGACAAAAAAAACTAATAACCTATATCTCCCTGTGTATCACTGACTATCCAAGCCTACATTCTCTCTAAGCTTCAAATAAAATCTCCAGATAGATATTCTGGGATGAAGCACACTGGTAGCCTCTCTTCTTGTGTGTCTGCCCACACCCTACAATAATATAAAGAAATGGGCAACTAATACACTCTACTCGGTTACATCCATCTCTCATGGAATGCTCATCACTTCTAAAGTTATCTTTTATCTCCCTTTACAAATGAGAAAACTGAATCTAAGATGTTAGCCTTTGCTGGTAGATACCAGAGTCTGGAATGGAACCTCAAAATATCAGATTCTAAATTCTATGCTTTTAGCAACAATATGATGAGGGAGTCCACAGCATTACAGCAGGTGTTGGCTCCTATTTTCCTGCTACCTCTCTTATTCAGAGGACTTTAAGTTCTCACATGTGGCTAAGCTCTCTTAAGATAAATCATGCTTCACTTCTGGGCTGTATTTATTGCAGCATCTACGAAAGAGTCAGAGGAAGAGTGGGAATTAAAAATTGAAACTACAAGACAGTGTTATCAACTATAAATCAAATCCAAAAAGAGCAATGTGAGGATGTTATCTAGATCTAAGGAAAACAGCAAGTCAGAGCAGCAGCAGGCTATAGACGCAGGTGACTAGAATGCAGCAAAGGGTAAAAATTGGCCCTTGCACAAACCACAGTCCAAACAGGGCAGGAAAGCAGGTGTCAACGCTCTGGTTCACAGGCTGGGAAAGCACTGCAACAGACTAAAGGTTTGCATCCCCTAAAATTCATATATTGAAGCTTAGTTCTCAAAGTGATGGTATTTAGATGTTGGGATTTCGTAGGTAATTAGGTCAGAAGAATGGAGCCCCAGTAAATGGGATGAGTGCCCTTCTAAAGGGAGAGCTCCCTTTCTCCCTTCAACAGTGTGAGGGTACAGCAAGAAGACAAAAGCAGGTCCTCACCAGACACCAATTCTTCTAGCACCTTAACCTTGAATTTCTCAGCTTCCAGAACTTTGAGCAGTAACTTTCTGTTGTTTATAAGCCATTCATTCTATAGTATTACATTTTAGCAATTCAGAAACATTAAGAGAACTCCTGCAGATCTCTCAAATCTATAAATCTATAACTTATAGAGGAACTCTGGATACCCAAGAGTCTCGGACATACAGGGAAAGAATGGACAAACTCCCAGTAGGTAAAGATTCAAGAAACAACTGTATACTATCCTTGGGTATATACAATAAGCCCAATCCTGTGAATATAATATAATCAGATGTGACTATGGTTATGGATCTTGACCTGGAGATTATGCTGGATTATCTGGCAGGACTAACTGTAATCACATGAGCTCTTAAAAGTAGAAAAGGAATGAAAAATATTTGGATGAAGAGATGCAACAACAACAACAACAAAAACAATAAAGATTCAAAGTATGAAAAGGACCTGACCTACCACTGCAGCTTTGAAAATTGGGTAAGTGGCTACCAAGCAAAGAATATGAATGGTCGCTAGGACGGGGAAGAGGCCCCAGCTAACTAGTAAGGAAATGAAGGCTGAAATGTAGGAATCTGTAGTTAATTGAACTAAATTCTGAAAGAGAAAGGAAATGGATTCTCCTCAGACAGAACAATTCTGCTGACACTTCGGTTTTGTTTTTTGGTTGTCTGTTTTAAGCCCAGTGAAATCTTACTTGGACTTTGTACCTATAGTACAGTGAGATAATAAACTTATGTTATTTTAAAGATTCTTGTCAAAATTTGTTACAGCAGCCATCGAAAGCTAATAAACTTTTAAATCCACATATCAAAAAAATCTCCTGCTCTTTATACTTGCAATTGTCATGAAAATAAATTCTAAATCCACTAGGATGATGTACAAGCTTTCCACTCACCCCTCCTGTGTTGGTTACTTTTCTCTCATTGCTGGAACAAAATACCCAACACCCAGAATCAAGGAAGAAAAAGTTTATTTAGCTCACAGTTTGTGGAGGTTTCAGTCCATACTTAACTGGTTCCAAGGGAGAGTGGCACATGGCAGAGGGCAACAGTTCCCAGTGGCAGAAAACAGCGAAAGCAGCAAGAGCAAAAAGGGAGGAACCGCAGAGAGCAAGCCTCTTCCTCCCTTATATTGTATGCAGGCTACCCACCCTGGGGTGGGTGTAGCATTCACACCCATAATCCCAGCATTGGACCATGAATCAATCATAAACTCTAGAAGCCCTCCCCATGAGAGACTTTGAGGGGACATCTAGACACAAAGCATAGCACCTCCGTTTTTCAAATATGTTTAAGTTTTTTAGTGGCTATATTTTACCCACTACTAATAAATAATAGTAGATAAATTTAAGCAATCTACAGATAATGCCAAGAATATCAATTGAGGTTAAGAACAATTCTACGCTTATTGAACTGACATTCTTGTGGAACTACTGTAAATAAGCTTGAATTTCAAGGAATCATATACTGATAAGAAATATTTTACTTTCATCATTTTGGCATCTACTGTTTCCAATATAGATTTAGTACAATTTATTCATCTTTAGGATGCCAAAATTTCTATAAACATCTTAGCCAGAACGTATTGCCAAAACTGAAATATTTTCATTTTATAAGACTATTTGTCTACCATATATCTTGGAATTACCTCATGGTTATAAATTTTTGTCTAGGAATTCAGCTAGATTGATCATTAAGTATTGACATGGACTTTTTAATTTATAAAATCTAGCAACAAGTTGAAGAAATAATCATATAACCTTTAGGGTAAGTACCCATCACATTCCTTATTGAAATATTCTAGTGTGTGTGGATATTAAATTTAAAAAGAAAATTGCAGAAAACAATCTCTTCAGACTTAATTCCATATTAGTCAAACAAAAGTGAAATTCTTTTAAAATTCTATTTTAAAAGAACACATAGCCAAATGAGAAGAGCTTTCAAAAAAACTACTTATAGTGCCAGGTGTGGTGGCACAGCCCTGTAATCCCAGCACTTGGGAGGCTGAGGCAGGAGGATCACTGTGAGTCTGGGGCCAATCTGGACTGCAAAGTAAGTTCAAGGCCAGCCTGAAATGTATAAGACCCTATCTCAAAAAGACAAAAAAAAAAAAAAAAAAGAAAGAAAACTACTTATACACTTGCTAAAGTAGTCTTTTAAAGGTTTCTAAAGACATTATGTATAAAATGATGTCAAATATAGAATAATCTGGGAGGCAATAAATTTAGGTGGATTAATCCAATCCTATTAAAATTTACATTTATTTGACCCCATGGTAACAATTGGTAAGGGAAGAACTGAACAGAAAAAATGGTGTGAATATAAATGACTAAGTTAAATGTCTAAGAGGAAAAATGTGAAGATGGTTTCTTCCCCTAAATAAAAGAAAGCCAGCATAGGCCAACAGCAAATAGGAACAAAAGAAATATTTCTCTTAGAAAACAGAAAACTGGCTCCATAGCTATACAAATATTCTTTTTGCTCCTTTCAAAATAGAAAGGATTCAAAAGATCTAACTACCCAGTAAATATTAGAAAAGGAAAATCTAGCATCTTCCTTTGATTTTTTGTTTGTTTCTTAGGGAAAACAATAATTAGTGTTTAAGATACAGCACAATTGGCTAATGTTCAGGCTAGACAATATTTAGTAGAGAATATTCTTATGTAGTTGACTTCCAGTTAAATTTTATAAATAACTATGCAGCATTAGACTAGCATTATACCTAAGAACTGACAAAAAGATCACTCAATGCACAGTTGACTCAGCTGTTAGCTAAACAACAGAAGGAAAGAGGAATAATGCCTAAGAAAGGAAAATATTCAAATAATATGACATCTAATGTTCATACATGTCTGAACATGTACAAGTGAGTGGGAAGGACAGACTCAAATAGTTGAGAAGACCATCTTCCCTGCTTTTCCACGTTCCTCTTCTACAGTTGAGCAAAGCCACTGGGAAGTCCCACTGAGAGGAAACTCTGTCTCCAAAGTATTAAAGACAAAAAATATGGGTTAACTGAGTAGTTCCCAGTGAGAGAGTAAAGAAAATCTTCCTCATTAAGGTATATATTCTTTTGTAAGTCTGAAATACAGGAACTTGCAGTTTTACTTTTAAATGGTCATAAATTTGAATTGGACTCAAATTACAGAGGAACATGGAAAGTACTGGGCAGATAAAATCTCCCATGATATTACTTTAGATGGTCACAAACTCGCATAAAGAATGACATTAGAGTATCAACCTGGAAAGAAGGCAGATCCATGATGTGATATGCAATCTTTAAAGGTCCAAAAAGTAAGTCACAGACAAACAGCTTCAGGCAAGCAGAGAACATAGCTGTAAGATATGATGGGAAAGAACTTTTGATAAAGCACAGGGAATATGACATCAAGGACTATGGAAAGGACTATGGAATTCTATACAACTAATGCATGTCAGGATGTGAAGGCAAGAAAGAAAGATTTATTCAGAGTCAAGATCAGGAGTAGAATCTAGTCTCCAGGAGCAATGGTACAAGAAAGACAAGACTGAAAAAGAAAATAAAATCTCTCAAGTAATAAGGCAGAACTAGAACACATGTTTAACCCATGAGACAGCACAAGGATAGCTGGTATGCAGAAAGATGTGATCAGGAATATATAGATAATAGATTTTATATTATATATATGAAATTATACCCTGCTGAATCTGACCCACATGACTAATATAATGGTTTATAGTAGTATTTGTTTCAGCCTAGGATATGGTTTGTATGAGAATCCTCTAGACCAAAATAAGTATTCTTCAATATGTGTAAAAGACCATCAGCAAATGCTGTAGAACCTAGAACTCTAAGCCAGCATCTGATGAAACCAAGGTAGAGCCATAATACACACACACATACACACAGAAGAAAACAAAAAATGGAAAGACAAGTATAGCAAATTGTATTTTTCAATAATGACCACAAAAAAATGTCTCCTAATTCCATAAGCCTGTAATGCGATCTTGGGATTTAAACAATAAATGCAATCTTCTTTTCTACTCAAGATTTCTCAGCCTTAACACTATTAACATTCTAGACTCAACAATTCCTTATTGGGTGACTTCCAGGAAAATGAAAGAATGCTAAACAACTGAGAAATAGCCTTTTCTAGATTTGGTGTGCAGATGCTGGAATATAGCAATGTGAGAAAGAGAAAAATGAAGTGAGTCCCTGGGCCTAGCAAGACTCTGAAGTGAGAATTGAAGTTTCACGGGGACAGTAAAGAGAAAGACCTCAACCAAGAAGAATGAGGTAGCAAGTAGTACTTTCCCCTCAATCCCTAAATCACCAGATGAGAGGGGCAACTTGAACCTGAAGATGAACAGTGACTACTGGAGGGGCTGGGGATTTAGCTCAGCGGCAAAGCGCCTGCCTGGCAAGTGCAAGGTCATGAGTTCGGTTCCCGGTACCGGAAAAAAAACAAAAAAAAAAAAAGAACAGTGACTAGTGGAAACTGCAGATGCCTCCACAGAGAAATGCACTGGTGGAACAGAGCAGTGCATACAGTGAAATGCAGTGGCTGGTGACTTATTTAGTTCAGATGTCCAGGAGAGAGCACTTGGCTGATAGTCATCATAGAAAGAGGCCAATTGAGTTTGGAACTCGGAATAGCTGTGCGCTGGCTCCATCTAGTGGGCTCCCAGTGTCAAGATGGGCATAACTAAATTCAAGTTGGCAGGAAGTCCAGAAGCTGAGTTCAAATCAGCAGGGAGCTGAATTCAAGCTAACAGGAGGCAACAAAGTGTTGCAGGCTAAACAAACTGGGCTCCAACCTTATAGCCAGAAACCAGCCTGAACTTCAGTGAACTAAAGGTGCAGCCTTCCTGGGATGATCCACTACCTGCTGTAAATCTATGGCTGGCTTGCTAGGATAATGGACATAGAACTGGACTCTACCCACTCAGTCTACCAGTGACAGATGAGACACGCCTTCAAGTGGACAGGTTTTTTTCTTCTTTACTTCTCATTTTTGTTTGGTTTTGTTTTGCTTTTTACCTTGATCGTTCTTATTTTTATATGCATAAACACTGTTCCTAGTTTTGGGTTGTTGTTCTGTTCTTGTTTTTATTTCTTCTCTCTTTCCTTCCTGTCTTCTTCACCAGGTTCCCAAAGTTCTCATAACCTTTCTTTGTTCTCTAACCTTGCTTCTAGTATCTTTCTCTTCTTCTATCTCTCTATTTTCCCCTTAATCTCTTTAAAATTTTCTCCTCTGAGGGTAAAATTGCCATATTGAGGGCTTATTTACAGCATCCAATTTTCTGGTTCACTTTAGATTTTGTTATATAACCACAAAAATAGTTCATATGGTTAAAGATGGAAAATTAATAGCTACCACAGATTGTCATTTCCTTGGCTGTGTTTATGCTATTGTTATTGCTGATTGTACGACTTTAGCTAAGGTGACATAATTGTTCTAATCAGTTATTCTTCCCCGTACACCAAGATTGAGATTGCCTAAGTATCATACACAATACTATAGCCCAGTGCCAAAGAAAGAAACGGGTGTGTCAGCTTGGGGATTATTTTGCAAGGGGAAACAATACATATACATAGTTTATAAGATTATTTATAATAGTCACTCAAAGAATCATATACAAAGAGAGTGCAGGAAATCTGTCCACACACTAAGACCAAGGAAACTAGCTGAGGGCCTGAATCCCACAGAAATGTCCTGCATGAGTCCAGCTGAAGACCTATAGCTCATAACAGTGCCTCCCACAAGTCCAACTGGAGGTCTAAAGCCCATAGCAATATCTCATGCAGGCCTATTTCATGGATCTGCACTGGGAAGGCCCAAAGGTCAGTGGTGGAATCTAGAAAGTCTGTGCCAGTGGGATGAAGGATCTGGACTAGCAGGCTGAGGGAACCGCACTGGATCCAGGAAGCAATGCACAAAATAAGCACCAGAGCTCCCCTGAAAAGTACCACAGCCATGTTGAGCAACAGCGAGGTCCCAAGCTCCTCCAATGGTGAAGACAGATGACTTCCCATCAGGGTAGCCAATGCAGCAAGCTTCTCCAGGAGACTGGCAGTGCACCATCTTCCCCTTCAGAGCCAGGAAGCAATGCTCAAAGTGAGGACCAGAGCTCCCCCAAAGTGAACCGAAGCTATTCTAAGTGCCAACAAGGTCCCCAACTCCTTGGAGGATGAACACAGCCAAGTCCATCAGGAAACCAGCATGACAAGCTCCTCCAACAGAACCAACAGCTCCTTACAGCTTCTACCAGCTCCCAACAGCCTTTCTCTGCTCCAAACAGCCTCACTTCTTCTCCAGTTCTGCTTCTTATGCTGCCTTCAACAATCCTCAGGTGGGCCTCAAACACCCAGAACCATGCTTACTCAGTTCAGGTGGGAGTTATAAGTTGACCATCAGTTGTCAATCCACTACAAGGGGCTAGACCAAATAGGCAGCAACTTACCATCCCCAACAAACTGAAGATGTAGGACTGTGCAACAGATTCAAAACCTAAAAGCCAACAAAAAAAAAAAAAATAGAAAAGGGGCTGGGGATTTAGCTCAGCGGCACAGTGCCTGCCTGGCAAGCACAAGGTCATGAGTTCAATTCCTGGTACCAGAAAAAAAAAAAAAAAAAAAGCCTAAAAGCCAACTGCACCTAGAAGACATCTCTGAGAGGTAGTCAATTCCTAAGGGTTCTCAATACAAGAAATAAAACTACCTACCATAAGGAATTTATAAGCATCAACCTAGGAATTAAACTAAAAAAATAGAAAATGAGAAGACACAGAAGCAAGATGCAACCTCAGACTTCAAGCTGGTCAAAGGCAAATCCAGGGAGAAATGAAGTGGAACACTTTGAAAGCCACCCATCTGGACCCTGAAGTGGTAAAAGCAAAAGTAACAAAGCAAATGAATAAGGACCTAAAAAAGAAATCAGAAATAATTTCTCAAAACAACAGAGATGGTGGCCACATGAAAGACATGGTTAGTGAATGTAGAGCAGATACAGATTGAAAAAATAGAGGAGGTTTGAAAAATGAAAGAAACCATGAATGCCCAACATAGAAAAAAAATAAAATTAATGAAACAGATTCAAAGAGATATCCAGGAGATTAAAAATTCCATTGAAAGTATATGAAGCAGGGGGCTGGGGATTTAGCTCAGCGGCAAAAGCACCTGCCTGGCAAGCGCAAGGTCATGAGTTCGGTTCCTAGTTTGAAAAAAAAAAAAAAAAAAAAAAAAAAAAGAAAGTATATGAAGCAGAATGAGCCAATGTGAGGACAGATGTAATAACATTAAATTTCTCAAGCATGGAAAAAGAATTTGACATATGGACAAGTGAAGCATATAGAACTCCAATTAGCCATGATCAAAAAATCTACACCAAGGGATATAATAGTCAAGATTCCAGAAATTCAACACAAGAACAGAATATTAAAAGCTATTAGAGAAAAGAATCAAGTCACCTATAAAGGAAAGTCCATCAGAATCACGTAGACTTCTCAACACAAACCCTCACATCAAGGAGAGCTTGGAGGGAAATATAGCAAGCCCTAAATGAAAACAACTTCCAACTCAGGTTAATGTACCCCACAAAAATTATCTTTCAAAATTGATGGAGAAATAAGATACTTGCATGGCAAAGAACACATAAAGAGATTCATGAGCACTAAGCCAGCACTCCAAAATGTTCTAAAAGATATTCTAGAAAGAATTAATGAGGACTACAACTCCATGAACCCCAAAAGAATGAATCCACCATGCAAGGCAAGTAATTAAACAGAGGTGGCAGAAAGGGAACCAACAACAGGAAAATAATGTAACAAATATAATTCTGTTTTACACATCAGTTACAACCATCAACATAAATTGTTTCAATATTCCAATCGAAAGAAACAGACTGACAGAATTTATCAGGAAGCAAGATCCAACATTATACTGCATAGGGCTGGGGATTTAGCTCAGCGGCAAAGCACCTGCCTGGCAAGCGCAAGGTCGTGAGTTCGGTTCCCAGTACCGGAGAAAAACCAACATTAAACTGCATATCAGAAAAACATTTAATTCAAAAAAATTCATAGACTGAAGGTCAAAGGGTGGAAAACAATACTGCATGCAATAGGAACCTGAAAAAGTAGGGTTAGCTATTCTATTTGCAGACAAAGTGGATTTCAAACCAAGTCTGATTAAGAGAGACAAAGAAAGTCATTACATCCTTGTAAAGGGAATGATCCAAGAGGAAGAGATAACAATCCTAAATATATGTTCACCAAATACCAGTGCACCCAACTATATAAAACAAATTTTAATGGACATGAAAAATCAAATAAGCACTAGTACAATTCTAATAGGGGACCTCAATATGCCACTGTCACAAATAGATCAAATAGAGAAAAAAATCAACAAAGAAGAATAAGAACTGAACCAAACTCTTGAACAAATGGATTTAGTAGATGTCTACAGAATGTTCCACCCCATAACATCAAAATACACATTCTTCTCAGCTACACCTGGGACATTCTCCCAAATAGGCCATATACTAGTTCATAGAACATGCTTACTTAAATGCAAAGGAATTGAAATTATCCCATGCATATCATCAGACCATAGTGCAACGAAATTGGAAATAAATGGCAAAAGAAACCACAAAAATTCAAAAATGCATGGAAAATAAAAAATACCGTCCTGAACAACCAATGTGTCAGAGGTGAAATTTAAGAAAAAATTAGGTTGTTTCTACAATTACATAATAATGCCAGTGCAATATATAAGAATTTATGGGTGCAATGAAAAAAGTTCTATGAGAAGAATTTATATCAGTGAATTCTTATATCAGAAAAAGAAAGCAAGCTCAAATAAACAATCTAACATTGAACCTCAAGCTTCTTTAAAAAGAAGCGCAAGTCCAGCCCAAAACTCATACAAGGGAAGAAATTATAAAGACAAGAGCAGAAATAATGCAATGGAGACTAAGAAAACAATATAAAGAATCAGTGAATTGAAGAGTTGTTTATTTGAAATATTAAATAAAATCAATACTTACCCAACCTTATCAAAAAAAAAGGAAAAGACTCAAATCCATGCAATTAGGAATGAAAAGGGTGAAATCAGAACAAATGATTATCAATACCTTCTTCAAGAACTGGTGTTCTAATAAGATGGGAAATATAGGGGAAATGGATAGATTCCTAGACACATACGAATTACTAAAGCTGAATCCAAAAGATGTAAAAATTCTTTTAAAAAAAAAATCAGTCAATTAAGGTGAAGATGTCATCAAAAACCAACCAACCAACAAAGAAAAGCCCAGGCCCTGACAAATTCACTGCTGAATTCTACAAGAAATTTAGAGTAGACCAAATGCTGCAACGTCTCAAATGTTTTAATGAAATTGAAAGGGAAGCAATACCCCCAAAATCATTCCTGGAAGCAAGTATCAGCCTAATACCAAAACCAAAGAAGGAACCAACCAAAAAAGAGAACTACAGACCAATCTCCCTAGAGAACACAGATACAAAAATCTGCAATAAGACGCTGACAAACAGAATCAAGAAGATTATACACCATGAAAACCATCAAGTAGATTATACACCATGACCAAGAAGGATCCACTCCAGGGATAGCAGGATGGCTCAACATACGCAAATCAAAAAATATAATACATCATATTATCAGAGCCAAGGACAAAAACTATACAATTCATGATTTAAAAAGCTACAGAAAATTGGAATGGATGGTTTTTATCTCAATCTGATAAAACCCATCCATGACAAACCAACAGCCAACATCATACTAAATGGACAAAACAAAGCTTTCACTCTAAAATTAAAAACAAGAAAAGGACGTCCACTGTCACCAATCTTATTCAATATAGTTCTGGAAACATTCATCAGAACAATTAGATAAGAGCAAGAAATTAGACAGGAAAGGAAGAAGTTAAATTATCAGTACTTAGAGATGACATGGTACTCTATGTAGAAGATCCTAAAAACACCAAAAGACTTCTAGATTTAATAAGCAAACTCAGTAACATAGCTGGATGCAAATTAAACACTCAGAAGTCAATAGTATTTCTGTACACAAATAACAAACTCACTAAGAGAGAAATTAGGGAAATACCTTTCACAGTAGCATCCAAAAAAATAAAATACCTAGGAATCAATCTGGAGGAAGTAAAAGAACTTCTTATATTATTTTTCTTTGCCTCATCTTGCAACTGTTGAATTATTTCCTGATCCTTTGTTATTTTTAAAAGAGCTTTCCACTCATGATCACTAGCTGCAATCCTGTCTTCAGGGTCTAAAAGTCTATCTTTAGTCTTGTTCAAGCAGTTTTGCCAGCTTTCAATGGAATTTTTAATTTCCTGTTTATCTGGTTATTTATTTATTTATTTTAAAGGGAAACAATAAAAATAACAATAAAACAGAGTTTCAAAACAGGTGGCTAGGAGAGTTACAATAATTAATACATTGCATATTGTTGTCTCCATAGCAGTTATTCAGAATACAAAATATAGACACGATATCTTATCCAAACAATATTAGCACAAACCTTTTTTTACAATGAACTAAGAAAAATTAGTTGTATATCTACCTTAACTATTTTGTGTATAAATACATTGTTTTTCTTTTTCCTTTCCTTCCTTTCCCCTTCCCCCCACTGGATATGTTTGAATCTATTTTATGCATTCAGTTTCTTTCCTGTATTGATCATTCATGGTTTCCATCCTTTTCCTATCATAGTCCATTTTTTTAATCTATCTCTACTCTAGATTTGCAGAGTAATTCCTTTATGAATGCTGGCATTTCTTTTTTTACCTGAGAGATTATTTCTGATCTGATTTCCTCTATAGCCTCACAGATTTGTTTCTTTACTATCATTTCAGAAATTTCAAGTATGTGTCTTCCATTTTCCTCTATCTCATCTTCTGGACTTGTTCTGATTGGAATGGAGGTCTGAGGTTGTATTTTGCTTCTGTGTCTTGTCATTTTCTCTTTCAAAAGTTTTGGCCAGGCGTGGTGGCACACACCTGTAATCCCAGCACTTGGGAGGCTGAGGCAGGAGGATTGTTGCAAGTTTGAGACCAGCCCGGGCTACAAAGTGAGCAAGTTTTATTTTGTTTTCTGAATTGATCTTTGTTAAATTTTTGTAGTAGGTAGCTTTATCACTAGTATCAAGGCCTCTCTAGGTAAGGTTTGTTCTTCAGGGATGTCACCTGCGTGTAGGAAGTTCTGGTTTGTGTCTGTCCCAACATCCTACCTTACCAGCTAATTAAGAGTAAGATGTTGGTATCTGTCCCTTGGTGTTGGTGTGTGGTAAGGTTATTACCCCAGAACTTCCCAGTATTGTTACAGAAGTGAGAACAACTGACTAAAAGAGGTAGGACATCCCAGCTAAAGTAGGATAATTAGCAATAACAATAACATCAAGCACAGTTTAGAAACTGACAAGCTGTAACTATTAATTTTGTACCTTTAACCATAGGGGCAAAGTCTACAGTTATATAACAGAACTAATCACAAATTGGGAGCTATAGAACTGATCGTAAATTGGGAGTTTGTATGCAAAGTGTTTCCCCTTAGTAGAGTGGTTTTAACCTATGGTGGGAATATTTAAGAAGGATAGTGACTAGAACAGAGATCACTGAAAAGAAATAAAGTAGAAGCCAGGCTGAAAAATGAAAGATGATCATGCAAGCTTTGGGAAACTAGAGAAAAGGCAAAAGAGAAAGAATGAAGGAGTAAGCAAGAGATTATTGAAGTATTGAAGTTGACCAGAAAAATTAGACTATTCATTCATATGAAAATATGATGAGTCTAGAGAAGTAAATTGAGGAAAGGGGGAAAGATGAATAGTTAGAACAAAATATAAGTAAAAGACTAAAAAAAGAAAAAGGAAAAGGAAAGGGAAACAAACCAGCAAAAAAGAAGAAAAATAAAATAACATATAAAAATAAAATTCCTCTGGTGTCCACTGAGAGTCCAAAACTGCTGGATAACACAGTCAAGCCTCAGTAAAGTTAATGCTGGATTTGGGACTGATCTTGGCCTCCAGATGTGGGGGCCTTGGGCCAGAGTCTTCAGCCAGTACTTTCTCTATGTCCCTTAGTGGCCTCCCACTCCTTACCCTGTTTCTCTTGGCAGTGTCTCTCTTCCAGTTGCTGTGCTGTTTTCAGACAGAGACAGAGGCTATTCCCAGTCCCGTACATTGTTGTCTCCTCCTGGTCCTTACTCAGCCTTCTATGTTCCTCTTCCACTGGCAAGTCTCTGTCCTCTCAGGTCGTTTGTTACAAGGTAGGGTGGATGCTATGATATGGTGTGGTCCTCTGCTCCAGCAACTGCAGTCCCAGGCTGCTCAGTCCCAATTCTTACTCCTCTCCTGAGCTGGGGTGCTAACTTCCCGTTGTTGCTTTACAAGTTCTGCTGCCACTGTCACCCACCTCTGCTGTAATCTGTAACTTCCTCAAGCAAAATAGGGGGGGTGCTGTTGGGTGCCTTTCTGCTCCTGGTGGCATGGGCACAGCTCGGCACTACACTGTCCCCAAATGCAAGGCTGTCTAATTCCCTATGCCTCTCTAACCACAGGTCATGGGGGAGGGTTAGCTGTTCCATTTACTACATATTCTTGTAGTCTTTAATCTTGTTCCTGGATTAGTGCTCTGGTGCACAAAAGGAAAGGGAAGAAAAGAAAAAAGAAAAGGGAAAGAAAAAAATGAAAACTGGCTAATAGGGAGGGAGCAGTTCGTGTTCGCAGAATTTACTGCTGGACTGTAGCATCTTCTGTTTGGAGGAAGGCAGGGGACCTTACATCCTAAGTCTATCCTGTATGGCTTGATTTAGCCATACTATTTTATCCTTTTTTTGTTGCTCTTCTTCTTTTATGATCCCAGCTATGGGACTGGCTTTAGCTCAGCAGTTCCTTCAACGATACCTACTTAATCATCTGGTCTGGTGGCTTCCAAGTATGGTGGGCAGTCGTCTGATTCGGCGACCCACCAGCAGCCTGGGGGTCTGCCTGGCTGTTTTATTAAGTCCTTTATCTATATTTTGCTTGATCTATTAGTCTCTTATGTCAGATTGATTTTCATTTCACAGTGTATAGCCCTCCCCTTTCTTCCAACTACCTGTGTTTTTAGTTGAATTTCTCTGAGTGGCTCTGAATGAAGCTCCTCCTCTATTGAGCCATGTTGTCTGACACTGTTATCCGTATTTGTTACTTTTAATTGAAAACATTCTTTTTTTTTTTTTTTTTTTTTTTTTGGTTTTTCTCCGGTACCGGGAACCGAACTCACAACCTTGCGCTTGCCAGGCAGGCGCTTTTGCCACTGAGCTAAATCCCCAGCCCCTGAAAACATTCTGAAGTAGTATTCTGCACATTCCTACTTACTTCTTGAATTTAAACCAATAGCTAGCTACAAATTCCCTCACAAGATAACTAAGTATACTCTCTAATTATTTTTGTAAGTACTCTAGGTAGCAGTGATTATCAGTACTGTGATTATTAGTTTCTGCTAATAAATCAGCTGCTGTTCTGTAAATATAACTCAACTGCTACCTAGATTTTGAGATGGCATAAAACACAACAGGCTGGACAGAAAAAAGTCAGAAATTCATTGTCACTTCATACCTAGGATAGAAACAGGGCCCTTGCGTAGGAGCTAGTCTTATTTTCACAGGAAAAGAGGTTTAAAACAGACCAAGAAGCAAATAACATGCAACTGGAGGTTGTCTCATTTCTAGAGATCCTACAGTTAAGTCTTACTCCTTAAGCTCAACCTAACATTTTATTGTATCAGTCTACCTTCAATTTACCATTGGCTTCACTGCCACATGCAAGACAAATTGTGCTTAGTGACACCACAGCCCCGTGATATAACTATATAACCTCATAAGGGTATCTTGTCTGAAAACGGACTCTTAGATTGTCCTCTCAGTGACATAAATTAGATTTTCAATACGTAAGAGTCAATAATTACGAACTTCAAATTATACATGAACATGTTTTCTCAGTAAACCGATACGCATTGCTATGGTTTGAATGTCTCCCTCAAATTTCACATGTTGGAGCTGAGTATGGTGGCACACACCCATAATCCTAGCACTGGAGAGGCTGAGGCAGAGGACTGCCAAAAATTTGAGTCCAGCCTAGGCTACAGTGACTTCAGGGAGCACCTGGACTACATAGCAAGACTCTACCTCAAAAAACAAAATAAATTCAAAAAACTTTTTTTCATGTGTTGGAAGTTTAATCCCCATACTCATATGTTAATGGATTTGAAGGTGAGGCTTCTAGCTGTTATTAAGATTAGATGAGGTAATGAAGTTGGGGGGTTCTATGATGGCATCAGTGGCTTTATAAGAAGAGGAAGAAAGACCCTCCCTACACACTGCTCCTCTCTTGAATTTGATGCCTACTATCATGTTATGATGAAGCAAGATCCCTACAAGATGATAATCATATGTGGTGCCACACTCTTAGATTTCCTAGACTACAGGACAATTAGTAAAAAAAAAAAAAAATCTGTTCTTTATAAATTATCTGTTCTCAGGCATTTTGTTATAATAAACAGAAACTGCTTGCAGAAAAATCCCTCATAGAACCTGCGCTCCATTTGGCCCATGAATTTTCATTCATTAAAATAAAAGATGTTTATATTAACTAAATGCAAAAAGGACAACAACTGAGCTCAATTTGAGACTCAAAACCTTATCAACTGAAGACAGAGTTTGATCTTCTTTCTACCATCCCAAGCATTTGTATTTCATGTTTTACAGGAGGCCAACTTAATGGTTTAGAGATTGGCAGAGCAACTGGACAAAGTTGCTGAAGCCATAGAGTTCTTCATCTGCAATGTTTTGAGTTTCAGGAAGTAATGATTCCAAAGAAAATGGCCCTATATATAATACCGTCTCTGAAAGCAAAATATGTGCCACTTTAAGAAAATGATTTATTGCTTGTATTGTTCTTATGCTATTTTGTAAGTGGATGTCTGTTTATTAACATGTTTTCCTTCTTTTATTTTTAAAATAAATTTTAAAAAAGAAAATGATTTGAACTTAACATTTCTACAAATCATTTTAGGGCTTTTAATATTGCTATAAGAAATATTAAACAAGTAAATTAGGAAATTTGGTTCAGATACCCATACTCATTCCGCAGACTTTTTGGATTGGGAAGGGAAGCTGCTCTCTTGATTTAATGTAGGCTTGCTTTGCTCTAGGCTTAGAAATGGATTATAGCCAGAGGTGGTGGTGCATGCCTGTAATCCTAACACTTGGGAGGCTGAGGCAGGAGGATCATTGGGAGTTCTAGACCAGCCTAGGCTACATAAGTAAGCTCAAGGCCAGCCTGAACTGCATAGCAAGACCCTGTCTCAAAAAGACAAAAAAAAAAAAAAAAAAAGAACTAGATTATAAACTGTGCTGTTTAAATGTGTGATCTCCTCCTCAAATGCCACTATGCATGTGCTGCCTCATTCAATGATCCAACAAACTCTTCTCCATCAGAAAGAACAACAAAGAATAGCATTTACTGAAATCAAAGTCATTGTTAATATGACAAAAGACAACTCAAACAGCAATGGAGATCTAGACAGAATACTCATCAAAATTTTCAATCACATAGCCTGTCTTAGTTTACTTTTTTCTCACTGCTGAGACAAAATACTCGACACCCAAAGTTAAAGGGAGAAAGGTTTACTTCGCTCATAGTTTTTAGATGTTTCAGTCCATAATAAACTGGCTCCAAGGCAGGGTGGTTTAGCAGAGGGGCATTGCACAGCAGAACAATTCATGGTGCCTACAAGGCAGCAAAAGCAACAAGGAATCTTAACAGTGTCTTTCTGCCTCTTTTATTTTATCCAGACTACTTAAAACAGGTAGCAATCACACCTTTAATCCCAGTGCCCTTAAGCCTAGCATTGCATCACAAATCAATCCCAGCATCACACACTCTACTTCTTCCACCTCTGAAGAAGCGCCACCTATGACCACATGAGGCTTTGAGGGGATATCTAAATACAAGTCAAAACATAGCCTAAGCCAAAAGATGACCAAAGGGCAGTTTGAAAAATGAAAATCAAACAAACAGTGTGACCTAAGTGATAACTACCTGTCCTGCAAATACACAAGGAAAAAGCCACATCCTGATCTGCGATGACAAGACTGCAAAAGTTTCAGAATTTAGATGGAAAAAGGAAAAAAAAAACCATTAAATAACCTGCTCTGTACTCTCAAATCAATGACAACTGTTACTTGTTCATTTAACCCAATTCATTGCCTGTTTTCAAAAGTACCAATAAACTTAATTATAAAAAAGTTCACCCAGAAAAGACTGCATACTTTATAATCCTAAATCAGATTGAATCCTTCCAAAAACTTCCTATAAATTCTCTTTTGTGTAATTGCTGTATTCTGTTCTCAGTGAAATTTTCCTTGCTGGAAAGACGAGTAAATGATTTTGCCTTCATGTAGGCTTTCCTAATATTCTCTTTGGGGACTTTAAGAAAGCTAGCCTTCCACTTATTCACTAGATTGCATCCCCTCTCTTCTATTCAGGGAAATCAGTCCTCTGTCTCTGTCTCTCTCTCTCTTCTCTCCTCTCCCCTCCTCCCTCTTTCCCTTCTTTCTTCCTCTTCTCTCTCTTTCTCTCTCTCTCTCTCTCTCTCTCTCTCTCTCTCTCTCTTGTCTCACTCTCACTCTCACTCTCTCTTCTGGATCATTCCCATCACCATAAAAACATTATTTCTCCCATTAAAAATCTAGATCACAACTTACCAGTTCCTTGCTGTTTCTCTTATTCCATTTACAGTAAAATTCCTTCTAAAAGTTTTCTATTCTCACTCTTTCCAGTTTTCCTCCTCAGTATCTTATCCATCTGTAACTTTTCCAAAGCAGTCTCCAAAACTGTTCTTTCCAAAGTCACCATCAACTTGTATATTTCTGAATCCAAAGTTCAGGTCTCAGCTTCCCTGCTAGTTGACATATCAACATCATTTCACAAAGTTGGTCATCCCTTCTTTCTGGAAAGGGTTTCTAGCTTGGCATCCAGAACTTTATGATATTTTTCCTGTTATCTCATTGTATACACTTTTTCACACTCCTTTACGATTCTACCACATCTCTCCAAGTTTAAGATCAGAGTTTCCCAACTTTTAGTCTTCGACCCCTTTCCTCTCTATATCTACTCCTTAGTGATTTCTACTAATATTATAGTTTTAAATACCATATATAATCTAACAACTTCCAAATATTTATCTCCATTGGTACTTTTCCTTGGTTCCAGTCTCATGTATTCAACTACCTATTTAATATCTCTGCTCTGACACATAATCCATACCTCAAATTTAAAATGTCTAAACATGAGCTACAAGTATCACCTCTAGATCAGCCTGTTTCACCCACAGCCTTCTTCATATGAGCTGAGGACAAGCTGTGCTTATAAAATTTGCTCAGGCCAAAAATGTTGAGGTCATTTGATTCTTCTCTTTCTCTTGTATCTTGTATTGACGCTATAGATAAAACCTGTCACTTCTACCTTCAAAACATTTCAACAATCCTATCACTTCCCCTCACCTCCACTACTGCTACCACCTTAGCAAGCAACTGTTTTCTCTCACCTGGATTTCTGCCATATCATCTCCCTTCTTTCTACATTTCCCTTCTTAAATTTAACTTGTTTGCAATATGATGACCAAAATGATCTTCTAAAATGTAAAACAAGTCTTGTAATTTGCCTTTACTAAAAACCCTTCAGTTTTTCCTTTTTTTGCTCAGATTAAAAGATAAAATCTATACAAAGGTCTACAAGGCCAGTAAAAAAAAAAAAAAATAGACCCAACTACTCTCAAGACTTCATTTCCCATTGCTCCCTCCAATCCAGTCACACTAGCCTCCTTGTCCTTCCTGGACACATTAGACACTCATGTCTCAAAACTTTTGCACTTTCCCAAGGTATCTTGCATGACTATTACCTTCACCTCCTAAAAATCCTGTTTAAATATTTTTTCTCAGTAAAGTCTTGCCTGACTACTCTATTTAAAATTAGGACCCCTACCCCTGGAGGAAATGTATATTCATCTTCTACGAAAATTTCTCAGTATAGGCCCAGGGATCTAGCTCAGTGGCACAAGCGCCTGCTTGCCAAGCGTAAGGTCCTGAGTTCAATTCCCAGTACCAAAAATAAAAAGAAAATTTCTCAGTATATAAAAAAACCTTAGAATTGTACATACTATCCTACTTCTTGAGTTTTACAAAGAGGTTCACTATATTCCTGCAGAGAAGAAAAATTGGGTGTGAGAGAGCAATAAAAATGTCTAAGCATACTGAACATTTTATTTTTTAAAAAACATTATATTCAAATGCAGTAATGTAAAATGTGGCATTTAAAATGGTAGAAAGAATGAAATGAAGAATGTAATGACATCAAAAATATGTGTAAATTTTAGTTTATAAAATAGTACTCATTATGGCTCTATTTTTGTGTGTATGAATAGCTATTCATTCATCAATACTGTTAAAACTGGAATAAAAAAAAGGTTCCCCAAATGGATCACTATGATGAAGGCTTGATTGCTGGCTGATGAGCTTTGTGGAACTGATTGAATCATGAGGGCGCTAACCTCATCAAATGGGTTAATCCCTTGCTGGGTGTACTAGCTGAATGAGCTGTGAGGAGGTGAGGCCTAGTTAGAGGAAGTAGGTCACTAGAGTAAAGGATATAACTTGTGTCCAGTCCCTTCCTCTCTGGCTTTTCCATTCTCTCTGTTTTCTGGCTATTATGAGGTAGGCAGCACCCATCCATTATGCCCTCCCACTGTGATGTTTCTGCCTCTCCACACGCCAAAACACAATGGAGCCAGCTGATTATGAACTGAAACCATGAGCCAAAAGAAATCCTTCCTCCCTTGAAGTTGTGCATATCAGGTATTCTGTCAACGTCATGGAAAGTTGACTACATAAAAAACTACTCTTCCAAATGCTGTAAAACAGGAGAAAACACAGACCTGAAAAAAATTCCTGTCTTTATGGAGTGTACATGTTAGTTTAAGGAGACAAGTACGCAATAAAATATGCATGCTGTCAGATAAGTGCTATGAAATAAAAAATAAAGGGTAACTATGGATACCGGGGTAATATTTTAGCATGATTCTTTTGACAAGGATTGCCAAAATTTGAGCACGTTTTAAGAATTCTTCTGGAAAATCCTAGGAATGCAGAAAATGGTGCTAGAAGATAATCAGAAGGTGGGGCCTGTCTCCTAGAGATATTGTAATTAGTTGGGAACACTGAGACTACCACACTCAGGAGTAAAAAAGTGAGGATAGAGAATATACTTATGGGAAAGCATAGTAATAATGCTGTATGACAAAAGGTGGCTCCCATGTAAGAAAAGGTGATATTAAGGCCAAACATCAAAACAGAGGCAGGGAAGAGATCCAGAGAAATGGATCTCTCCAGGAACATCCAGGACATGAGCCTCAGAAATAATGATTTGGGTTGGCAAATGGTTGTAGGATATTGGGAAGATGCAAAGCCAACTCATACAGAGCCAGAGACTTTGGAGTGAATGGTGCTGTAATCAGATGCTTCCTTTAACCCTTTTTCTAGTTCCTTGAAACATTCAGAAGTGCTGAATTAAAGACTTTCTTAAAAGAAAACAAGCCCAAACTGCTGATACCTATTTTTGTAAAAGTAACCTTTTACTTCATACAAAATGTAAGTTCATCTGAATATGATACTATGCTATTTGTTTTTGTTTTTGTTTTTTTTTCTTTTGGTTTTTCTCCGGTACCGGGAACCGAACTCACGACCTTGCGCTTGCCAGGCAAGCGCTTTTGCCGCTGAGCTAAATCCCCACCCCAGAGGCACTCACTTTTTTTTTTTTTTAACTTCTGGTTTTTCCGGTACTGGGAATTGAACTCATGACCTTGCACTTGCCAGGCAGGCACTGTGCCACTGAGCTAAATCCCCAGACCTGATACTATGCTATTTGAATCTAGTATATATCAGGAAAACTTCATTGAGATGAATGTTTAATTATTCTTAACCTTTGCTGGACACTGGAACTACCAAGGGAGTTTTTAAAAATATAATTTCTGAGTCTGATACAACTCTGACTTAACTGATCTTGGGCATGACTTGGACATTAAGATACATTTTAAATTTATCAAAGTGATTCTCACATGCAGCCAAGATTGAGAATCTGAAACTAACTTTCACTATGAGGTTTTTACTATCTAAAATATTCCCAGAACTTTATAGAATACTAATGGAGCTAGAAGAAAAAAAAGGTCTTTACAAAACTCAGGCTTATTAATTCTTTTATACTGGTGTATATAAATAATTTAAATTTTATGTATTAAGCTTATTTCCAGCTACTTTTCTGAATTAACTTATTTACTAACGATTTTTAAATTTGGGGGACTGGACTTATTTGTTCAGCTCAGTGATATTACAGCTAAAAATCATTCATTAGCAAAAGGAGACGCAGTCTCTGCCTAACAAACAAATGTTTCTTAAATTTGGGGGACTGTCTACATCAACAATCACATCTTCTTAAAATAATGATTGTTTTATTTCTACTTTTCCAATTTTTATGGCTTTACTTTCTTATTCTAATCTTATTTTTTGTCACCTGCAGTACGATATTACATACCAATGATGATAGCAGGCATTCATTTTATTCCTGAGTTTAAAGGAAAATTTTCTTCTGTTTCCTAAACTCAGAGTAATTTTGTGATTTGTTTTTGTACTCTATCATTTAAAAAAGTTTTTGCCATTCTTACTAAAAAAGAAAAATTACCACAAAGGAGAAGTGAAATTTATGAAATGATTTTTCTTATTTTTAGATAAATGTGTAGCTTTTAATTACATCTTTTCCAGGGGTATAGCTCAACAGCTTAAGAGCTTGCCTGGCAAGCCTGAGGTCATGAGTTTGATTCCCGGTACCAAAAAAAAAAAATTTGGATATAATTCATGTAACATAAAAGTCACCATTTCAAAGTGTACAACTGAGTAAGTTTTGTAAGTTCCCAGAACTGTACAAGGATAATCATTAATTTTAGAATATATTCATTACACTACAAGAAATGCTGTACCCATGAATAGTAACTACCTATTCCTGTCATTTTTCAGCCCTTGACAATCACTGATCTACTATCTTTCTATACGGATTTACCTATTCTAGAGGTTTTATGCAAATGAAACCATATAATGTGTAGTCTTTCTTCACAGACTTCATTCTTAATGCTGTCATCTATTTGTTTTTTTCTTTTTTGTCTTTTTGAGACACGGTCTTGCTATGCAGTTAAGGCTAGTCTTGAACTTACTTTGTAGCCCAGGCTGGCCTGGAACTCACAATGATCCTTCTGCCTCAGCCTCCCGAGTGATGGGATTACAGGCATATGCCACCATGTCCGGCTGTGTCGTCTAGTTTAGAACATACATCAGTGCTTCATTTTTTTTACACCTGAATAATATTCTTGTGTATGGATATACCACATTTTGTTTGTCCACCATTGGGTGATGGACATTTTGGTCATTTTCATGTGTTGTTACTACAAATCATGTTGCCATGAACATTCATGCATGGGTTTTTTTAGGGACATGTATCTTCACTCTCTTGACTATATACCTATAATTGGAATTGTTAGGTCATGTGCTAACTTTATATTTAATATTCTGATGCATTGTCAAATTATTTTCCAAACTGCACCAACTTATATTTATACCAATAATGAATGAGAATTTCCATTTCTTCAAATCTTTATTGATGAGTATTATTTTTTTATTTTAGCACTCCTGGTGGGTGTGAAGTGATATCTCATGGCTGTTTTGACTTGCATTTCCTTAGTTACTGAGGATAATGTTGATCAATTTCAAGTGACTACTGGCAGTCTGTATATCTCCTTTGGAAAAATAGCTATTCAAAAACTTTGTCCATTTCTTAATTGAGTTACTTATCATTTTGCTATAAGGTTGTAAGAGTTCTTTATATATCCTGAATACAAGCCCCTTATCATATATATTATTTTTTCAACAGTTTGTCCCTGTGTACAAACTAGAATGTTTGTCATTTCAGTCTTTTGATGATATACTTTGAGATACAGAAGCTTTTTTAAAATTGATAAAGTTGAATTTATCTATTTAGTTGTTGTTTATGCTTTCAATGTTCTGTCCAAGAAATTATTGCCTAACCGAGGTCACGAAGATTTATTCCTGTAAGTTTTCTTGTAAAAATTGTTCATGTTTAAGTATTATACTGTGGTTTGTCATCCATTTTTAGCCAATTTTGTGTATAGTGTGAGGAAGGAATCCAAAATTATTCTTTTACATGTGGATATACAGTTATTCAAACATCAATTGCTAATAAAAGTTACTTTATCACTGAATTGTCTTGGCATTCTTGACTAAAATCATTTCACCAGCAATATGAGAATTCTGTACTCTTCTATTTCATTGATTCATGTGTTTGTCTTTACACTAGTACCACACTGTCCTGATTATAGCTTTGAAGTAAGTTTTCAAGTTTTGAAGTGTGAATCTTCTAAATGTTTTATTCTTACTTAAAGTTGTTTTGAGGTCTCTTATAATACCAAATAAATTTTAGACAAGTTTGTCAATTTCTGCAAAAACAATGACAACAACAAAAATCCAGGTGAGATTTAGATAGGGAGTGCTTTAACCCCTGTTTGGGGAGTATTAATACCTTAACAATATCAATCATTCTCATTCATTAAAATGGGACATCTTTCCATTTATTTAGGTTTTCTTCTATTTCTTTCATATTTCTCTGCCTTGCTTTTACATTTCTCACTCCTTTGTCACTTCTTCATACTCTCCAAGAGAGTTCTTTGAGTGACCTTCCAGTTTTACCAGTTTACCATCAGCTATATCCATTCTGCTACTTCTTTTGACAGTTTCATAATTTATTTCACCTAATTGAAGTACATATTTTAGAAGCCAAAAGAAAATAAGACTTTTCTTCCCCATAGGGGCTTGGGATCTAGAATAGGCTAATCGGATACTCCCGCCCAGCATTTTGGATCTTGAAGTTATGACTCAGAAAAGCAGTGGCAGCTTCAAGGATACGTGCTAATAGCCTCAGCCCCTGTAGTATGATTTACTCTATTCCCAGCCACTTACTCTCTTTTAACCAATTTTGGCTCTCATTTTTTGAGACTATGTGTCCAGAATTCACAATGATTCTATAAAACCAATATCCTTCCAGAAAATGTATTTTTCCCCTAAGCCACATGTTGATATAACAGGTGGGAGAAGTCAGAATATGCAAGAAGTGCAGGAGAGCTGAAACCCTAATTTCTTCCCTCTATATGGTAAGGACTCTATATACATGGTGTCACAGATCATGATTCACAAAATAAGAGTTGAAAATATAATGCTTAAATGAAAAAATTACTTGAATTTACAAAAAGGGTGAAACAAGATAATTCCCAAATTGATAAATGGGATTCAAAACTATCATTCAAAGCTGATTAAACGAGAGCAATAAAATTTTACTATTTAATTTGTGAAAATAACCACCAGAACTAAGACAAATGATAAAAGATGGATGATTCTATCTAGGCAGTGGAAATGTAAATGTGTCGCTGTTATTTTCTTTTTGTTTGTTTGTTTTGGTGTTGTGAGACAGAGTCTCACTATGTAGTGCACGCTGGCCTTGAACTCACTCAGCTCAGGCTGGCCTCAAACTCATGGCAATCCTCCTGTCTTGGTCTCCTGAATGCTGGGATTATAGGCACGCACCACCATGTCCAGCTGCTGTTCATTTTCAACTTTCCTGTATTGTTTGAATCATTTTCAATCATGTTCACATGTCACATTTTTAACATTTGAAATCTCCAAACTACACCATCACAGAGTATAACACATAACTAAAAGGAAGGCTATTAATATCTGTATACAAATACACACAAACATGTACATGACCCTGCTGCTACTCAGAATGCAAAATGTAAAAGATTTAATTACATAGGAATCAATCAAAAGTACAGATCTGCCTCCAGATTTGTTTTCTTGGCTAAAACACAAACGAGCCTCACACCTGTCATATGCAAAATCACTTAGAAGGAAACTGAATCCCAAACGGTGCCTAGGAAAATGAAAGATTTTTTCCAGCTTTATTGAGATATAATTAACAGATAAAATGTATGTATTTACAGTGTCGTGTGATGTTATGATATATTCATGCACTGTGAAATTATCACTATAATCAAGCAAATTACGTTTATCACCTTACATAGTTCCCTCTGAGAACATTTAAGATCTATTTTATCATTTTTCAAGTGTGTAATACAGTATTATTAACCATAATCACTATCTTGTACGTTAGCTCTCCAGAACCTATTCATCTTGCTTAATTAAAGCTTTGCATTCTGGGATGAATATCTCCCTATTTCATCCCTTACACCTGGCCACCACCATTCTACTCTGCTTCATGAGTTTGGCTTTTACAGATTCCATATATCAGTGAGATCTTGCAGTATTTATCTTTCTGCACCTAACCTACTTTTCTTAGCATAATGTCATCTAGATTCACTTTTTCAAAAGTGACAGAATTTCCTTTTTTTTAAACCTGTACCACATATGGTAGCACATTCCTGTAATTCCAGAACTGGGGGGCGCGGTGAGGTAGGAGGATCACGAGTTCAAGGTCAGCATGAACTACACAGCAAGACCCTGTCTCAAAAAAACAACAAAATCAAAGCTAAAAAGCTGTATAATATTCCTTTGCATGTATTTATGTTACTTTTTCTTTATCTCTTCATGAATTAATAGACACTAGGTTGGGTTGGCTCTATATCTTCGGTATTGTTATGTCTCTGAGAAAAGCAAATCTTAAAAATTTTGAATTGGCAGATTTTGGATCTTAGCACCCAGTACACCAACAATACCAAATTTGAAAAATTAATTATTATTTCATGCATTTAAAAATACTCATAAACTTATGCATCCCATAGGCCAATACTAGTGTGAAGTCTTGCAAGTATGATAATGAACTACTTAGGTTTACTGGAAAGAGCACAAACTAAAATCCAAAAAATGGACTCTTCAATTTATCTCATCTGCCAATTGATGATTTGAGAAAACTATTACTAACTGCATAGAGGTGCTATTAAAACAAAATAAGATAATGGACTACATATAAAAACTCTTGATAAAATATAAAGCCCAATACAAAATTTAGGTAGTGTTAGGTACCATCATGATCATTATTATGATTGGTCACGAAGTACATCTGTATAAAATAGTAATAACACAGTGGAAATTCATCCTATTATAAAAATATAACCAAGAAGAATCATTTTACCATTTCCAGAGCACAAAAGATGATACTTGACCTGATATAATTCACATTGACCCAACAGAGCCAGTCCCCTGGATGATGTCGGGCATCCACATGTCTTTCATGTACATCAATTCACACTTTAGGCAAGGAAATGATATATGACAGAGAGTAGATTCATGAAAATAGATTATTCACCTGGTTGATGAGAAGTAGAAAAATGTCCTGTAGATTCCAGATACCCTAGAATAATACCAAAGTGAATGTGTTCAAGGCTGAGAAAATGCACTGAAAGAAGAATGGAATTTAAAGGAAGGACGGGCAAAGCTGGCATATTGCAAGAGTAACATGAAGTCAAGAAAAAGCTCCAGACAAGAAGTCAGAAAACAGCAGTGGCCCCAGCACTGCCACAAGATCTGTGCAATCCTAGGCAAGCCACTGCCTATCTCTGAGCCTCAGTTTCTTTACGATACAAAGAAGAGTGGTAAGACCAGTTAGCACAGCTGATCAATCATTTTTAAAATACTCATTGTTTTGGTGTCTACTATGAGTGAGGCCATGTTCTAGTCATCCAGCTACAGCAAAAGACAAAAACAGTCTCTACTACCATGCATTTGACATTCCAGATGATCTCCTTCCAATTTCAAAGACCTTGCACATAAAACTCTGACTGCAGCTTTGGGGAGGCCAGAGTCGACAGTCAGTATAGCTAAATGACCAAAGAGGATAAGGACGTTCTCTTCACAAGAAGTGTGTTTGTTTGTTTTGCAGTACTGGGAATTAAATCCAGGATTACACCTGCAGCCCTTTTATTATGCTTTTATTTTGAGAAGGATCTTGTTCTTGCTGGACTAGAACTCACAATCTTTCTGTCCGAGGCTCCTAGAGGACTGGGGTTACAGGCAAGCACCATCACACCTGGTGTCTGCAGTGTTCTCTCTGACAGCAGAGGAAAGGGCCCCTCACATCCATTTTGTCTCAGTCCAAGTCCTGGGCATTGGAGCTCAATATCAAGAATGGCAGCAAACTGACTTTTATCCTGAAAGGTAAATCTAGGGTTCAAAGATACTTCCAGCATATAAAGATGTTTCATTCTTCACTTATATAAGTAGGCCCACTATAGTGTAGAAGTGGGAAATTTATTTGATAGAGTTTCTAAAAGCTTATCCAAAATGACTATTATTGATAGATTAAATTTCATAAAAATTAATGATCATTATATTGTTCCTTTTTTTCTATAATAGGAAAGCACAGCATATCTCTTCTAAAATATAAGCCCCTGCCTTTATTTCTGTAACATGTTAAATTTCACTTTGTATGGAAAAAAAAATAATATTGGTTTTATTCTGTATTTCTTGTTGCCCATTCACTGAATTGGTGCCAGGAAGAAAAATATTAAGTAAATCGGACATGTGTATAAATATCACAGTCTCCCTAGTGTGAGAAATTGAAAGAGTAAATAAGGACCAAAATGTACAATAGATATTTTGAAACAGGAAGAAACTGTTCAAAAGGAAAGAGGAACAGGGAGGGAGAGAGGAGGAAAGGAAGAAAGGGAAAAGAAAAAAATAATAAAAGGAGGATAAAATGGAAGCAAAGTTTTATAAATGAGGGGAAGAGGGGTTGAAGGGAAGGGAAGGGATTGAGAAAAATCAAGATATATCATGTAGGTACAAATTCCCTATAATGAATATGATCATTATATATACCTAAATTGTACCAATAAACTTAATGCTTAAAAAACTTAAAAAAGACATGAAAGTCAATTCCCTTATAGAGAGCTATCAAAAGAGTATCTCTAAAGAGCATCTTCACCACATCTTTCTCCTCACATCCTGGGCCCCAGGATCTCCAAGCACACACTGTCTTCCACAGGATTCTCTGACAAGTCTGCCTTACCTTAGGAATCCCCATAATCAATATGACAGAATGAAGAGATGGGTAGGCAGCCATGAGTGTTTCAGAGATTAGGACCCTGGTGAGATCAGCAGGAGAATACTGGGAAGTGAGGGAGAAGTGGGCAGTCACAATATAAACCAAGTGCAATATAAGAAAGCAGCCCAAGGACCTCAGGGCAGTAACGTGAGCCTGTGCTTGAGCATCTCTCCTACCAGCTTTATGGACATTCATCTTCCGTTGATGTCTATACAAAGAGACAATCAGGGCCCCAGAGGAAGCAAGAAACACCGTGAAAGGAAACCAACTTCCCGCAACGATCTGAAATATTAAACGAGTATGCCAGCTTGAAAAGAGGTATGGAATGCTGTTGTTTCCATGGGTAAAACTGTAGGGCTTTAAGCCAATGTTGATTATAAGTAGCAAAGTGATGAGAAAGTGTCCCAGAAGGCACCAGAGACTAAAGCTATAGGCCCTCTGCTTCAGCCACAAGTAGGCAGGGTGAGTGAAGGTCGTGATCTTCTTACAGTAGAAGACACTAAGAAAAGTAGCAAACCAAAGGCTAGACTGGCTTACCAGCACCCAAAAGATATTGAGATAACGAAGCCAATGGTTTTTCTGGAAAAATGGAAGCAGGATTATGTCCAACATCATGATCCACTGCAAGAGAAACCGGCAGCCAGCCAGCCCCAGAACAATGAGGTTATATGAGAATCCCTTGACTTTTCTGATCCATTCTCCAAAACTCCAGACCACAAGGACTCCATTTCCAACCAGGCCAATGAGAAATTCAGCCACTGCTACTGGCACCAGCAGCCCTAGAGCAGCAAGGAACATGGTTTGGGAAGAAAGTCTCTCACTTTCATCTCAGGCAACGTCCTGATTCTGTGCTGATGAATATGTATGGCTCCTGGCTTAGGTCAAGTCCCCTGACATGGTGCCACAGTCAGGATCATTTTCATGCCACAGTATCTGGATTTGGGCTTGACCTTCTGTAACCTATCCTCAAATAGAAAATGAAAAGCTATGACCAGAAATAGGAAAGCTAGACGTTATAATGATCCCCTCTGTATTTGTATCTAAATGAATGAACCCTGAGACTAGTTCAGAAACTGGAAACAGTATCAACGATACTGAGTCTCCATTTCAAAGATAGTGGACTAAAGTCTAGACACATGCTGATAATATAACCAGAAATGTCAAACAGAAGGATCAAATCCAAATATACCCAGGTCCTACAGAGTGCTAAATGTGAGGTCATGTTCTATAATTTTTTTCATAAAAGATTGAACACAAAAACATGAAAATTAAGCAACCTTAAACTGAAAATTAGATTTCATTACCAATGGGAGAAGTGGCGAAAGTTAAAGGGAAGGAAACATTCAGAAATCAGAAACATATTTAAATGCCAAACAATAAAAAGAAAGGTTGAGGAGAGGGGCCATTATAATTAACCATGATCTTTGGAGCCATCTGCCCCTTATAGTCAATTATTCAAATATACTTGCCTTAGCATGTATTTCATACATGTTTTAGAAAAAGGAGATGAGCTCAAATAATTGAAAAATAGATGAGTATGGTTATTAAGAAATTCAATAGATGTGACTCATTTATTGTCCTTCAGACTCCAGCTTGCTTGGATTTCAATACAGTACATATGTTTATGGTACATTGAATATGGTTCCTAAGATTCCCATTTTCTCAGATACATACCATCAGTAGCATAAGTAGGACTTATGTTGGAATAAGTAGGACTATGAATAAGATGAGTTGTTACTTCTGTAATTAGGCAGAGGTAAAGGACAATTTGTAGATACAATTAAGGTCTCTGATCAGTCAATTCTGATTTAACAAAAGGAAGACTAGCCTAGGTGGCCCTGAGTCAATGAGCAGAAAGCTTTGAAAGAGGGACTTGACTTTTCCTGAGGTGAAAGATCTTCCTGCTGGCCTTGAAGAATCTAGCTCCCATGTTGTCAGAAGGAGGAAATTAGGAGGCCTCCAGACACTGATAGTGGCCACCTATTGGCCATAGCAAATATGGAGATTTCAGTCCTTCAACTGCAAGGAACTGAATTGTGCCAGCAACTATATGAGCTTGGAAAAGGATTCCAAACTCCAAAAAGGAATGAAACCCTGCCAATATTTTGATTGTAGCTTGTGACACCTTGAACTGAGAACCCATTTAAGCTGTGCCCAAAATGGTGATGTAGTAAATGTACATCATATCAAGCTGCTAAGTTTGTGGTGCTACAGCAAACAGAAAATTGTACAGAATTCAAACCAAGGTGTAAATTACTAGAAAAGATGTAGAGAAAGAATAATTTGGGTTAGAAAGAAATAGGAAGGCCAGGCTAGTTTCTGAGGAAGGCAACATAACTGTAGAAGGAAGTTGTACTAAGAGCCAAGAGCCCTAAAGTTTGGCCCCAGCCAAAGGAAGCTATGGAAAGGCCACTGCCCCTCTCTCAGTCTCAGCTACTCTAAGTCTAACATAATGAGATTGCTAAATTAGGTTTCCATTCCTTCATAAAAGATTTACAGAATGTGTACTGTACGGCAGGCCCAAGGAACACAGTGGTAAATAATTCACAGTCCCTACTCATCTCCATGCAGCTCCAGGACCCAGCACACAAGAGACAGACAGACGGAAAGAGAATGAAAGAGAGGGAGAGAGAGGGACAGACAGAGAGAGACAGAGTCAGAGACAGAGACAGAGAGAGGCTGGCTAGAAAACCTGCATGAAGCTTGAACTTGTCCAAAAGCAGTGTTTGCTTGACCACTTTTTGATTGAACTATGAGTGCCTCTGTATCCCTACCTGGCCCACTGTAGCCTAGGTAGTGAACTTCTACCGATCAATTGTGGTAGCTGCAAATACGTTTCCAAAAGGCCTACTCTGGAGAAAAAATCTCCAGAAATATACAAATGGATTTTCACAGGTACTTTGCTACTGGTGTTGACAGGCTGAATTACACTGAGACAGGGCTGGGGATTTAGCTCAGTGGCACAGCACCTGCCTGGCAAGCGCGACGTGGTGAGTTTGATTTCCAGTACCGGGAAAAAATAAATAAATAAATAAATAAATAAATTACACAGAGACTTGAGAGAGTCATTTAATTAATTTCACTAATAAAAGGCCTCCTTAGGCAATACCCACCAGTGAGTAAGTAAGTTCAACTTTCTTCTTTAAAAATACATTGTTTTAGCCTGTCGCTAGTCACAGGTGCAAGTCTCTCGGTCCTTCTTTTCAATCCTGGCCTTCCTTCCAGCCATCATACCTCAGTGAAAGGAGTCACTGGTGAGGAGGTAATATGCTATTTTTGACAACCCTTAGGCTGTAACTACTTATTAGATCCTTCTTGCATATCTCTGTCTTCCTGAGAAACCACTTTGAAGATACCACCACATACTACAGCAGCCATTGATATTTTCCTACTAATCTATCCATAACTGTGTTAAGTTTGGAATGTTCCTATCCTGTTTCATAATGTATGTTTATTATTATGTGTTTCCTACAACAACCATTGAGAATAGTTAATGATTTTTCAATAGATCACTCATGTATAGCTCTATTTTTATTCTTTAGAAGCCACTTTGAAGATACCAAAGTATAGCATAACAACTCTTGATAATCTCCTACCTCTTTTGTCTCTAACTTACTATTATTTGTCTATTTGTTTTCCTGAGAAACTATTTTATAGATAATAATACGTAAAACGATAACCATTGATAATTTCCTACCATTTTGTCTGTAATTTGCTAAGTCCCCCCTATTACTATGTTATCCTTCTTTTATTCTTTAAAATAAAAAATTAAAAAAAAAAAAAAACATTGTTTTAAAATTGTAACTATTTTGTACTTCTCATCAGAGAGGCATAATCATTGCACTGGTAAGAAAAACGTATTTATCTATATACACTTTAAAAAATGTGACACTTCCCATGCAAAACACTAAAACCTAGTTTTGGCTCCTGGAGTTTATGAAAATAATGTACTTTGCATTGCCTATAGAGCAATAGCTCTGGTTTCCATCCTGTTTTTCATACTATCTTGTCATTCTGTTTCAAAGTCAAAGAGAAAACAACAGGAACACAGAATAAAATTTTAATTAATTTTACTTAAAACTTCAGTTAATTTTAGTCTTTCCAATTACTCAATTTAGGGCTGACTGGATCAGTCTCCCATGTCATGGCCTCTACAGTTTCTAAGCATATATCATCATCCACAGACTGCTTTGACAGTTCTGATCACTCATGACAGTTGGAGCAGAATAGAGGTAAGTATAGGAGCAGAGACTATTGCAGGCATGGAGACAGGGGTAGGTTCCAAGGGGCAACATTACGAGATGAAAAAAGACTAGCTAATGCATACACCATGTCAAGAAGGAGCTTCACAGCAATCCAAACTTGGCTGAAGCATACACCCTACAGCTGTGTACTTCTTCATCTTCATGTGGTGTCTATACAAAAGATAATCAAGAGGAAAGTTCCAAAAAGGTGGCTAACTAGAAGCACTGGGTACAAGCATCTACACACAAAGAAAGATGAAAAGCAAAGAACAGCTGCTGTCCAGCTGGAACATTCAGGAAGAGCACTGGAATACATCACAGATGAAACAGAGAAACTGCGATACAGAGACCCAAATGGTCTGGTAAAGAAGAAAACAAAGTTCCTTGAACCAACTGCCTCATTGCCCCAGTCTAGACCAGTTTGAGCCCGGGAAAATCCTTCCATGCATGATGGGAAAAGATAAACAAAAGGCCCTCAACAGTCCATATTGGCATCATAGTCACCTAATGTTTTTGCTGCTGGGGAATCCTGGGGCCCTTCTAAGCCCCAAACCCAGTTAGGGAGTAGGTGGGTGATATACACAATTACACAGCTACAGTGATTGAACCCAATTCATATACTAAGAATCCTCCCCCAGCTATGATGCATGGTGCTTTTTTTTTGTACCAGGAATCAAACACACAACCTCATACTTTCCAGGCAGCTACTGTGCCACTGTGGAGCAAAATCCACTGCTCTACATGGTGCTATTTTGAAACTAAACCAAAACAGACCCAACCACTATTGCCATGGACCCCCAGGGCACTGAAGTAGCTCCAACTCCACACAACCTGAAGATTAATAAGTGAGTCTGCACCAGGAAGACATCATCCTATCCCTGTTACTGCCAGAATTCACCAACCCAGGCACACTGGAAAGACCCTACCATCCTGACAGCCCCAAGCCTGAAAGATGTCACTACATTGTACAAAAGTGCTGTGCCTCTGTTGCCTTGCATCAGTCCACCGAAAGGCCACATAAGTAGCCCCACTTTAGTCTTGTGTCATTATTTGAATCTGAAATGTCACCCAAAAGCTCATGTGTCAAAGGTTTTGTCTCCAATGCAGCAATGTTCAGAGGTGGGGCTTTTGGGAAATGACTGGATCACAAAAGCTCTCATAACATCAATGGATTAACCTATTGATGGGTTCATAATTGAATGGACTACTGGGAAGTGGCAGAAACTATAGAAGGTTGGGACTAGTTGGAGGAAATAAGTCACTTAGGGTGGGATGTCCTTGAAGAGTATATCATGTGCCTAGATACTCTCCCCCTCCCTCTTCTCCCTCTTTCTCTCCCTCTCCTCCCCTCCTTCCCTTTCTCTCTCCCTCTCTCTCTCTTCTGGCTGCCACGAAGTAAGTGACTTTGCTCTGCCACACCTTCCTGCCTTGATGAGCTGCCTCTTTACAAGCCCAAAAACAATGGTTGTACCTGACCATAGATTGAAACTGTGAGCCAAAATAAATCTTTCCTCCTTTCAAGACGATTTTCTCAAGTATTTTGTCATAGCAATGGAAAGCTGCCTAACATACTGCGCTATCACTGACACTGACATGTGGTGCACCATACTTGCCCAGCATGCTGCAATGATCCCACTTCTGCACAGCCTGTAGAGACTGACAGGCACATTCCACCCACATGTGTATACATTGCACTGTACTTGAAAAGGGAAATAACTCTTCCAAAATCAAGACTTACCCTAATACCAAAACTAGACAAAGTCACAGAAGGAAGGAAGGAAGGGAGGAAGGACAGAAGGAGAGAGAAAGGAAGAAGGAAAGAAAGAAAAAAAGGAAATTATAGACTACTATCCCTGATCAACATATGTTATAGCTTGCATCTAGATGTCCTCCTAAATCCTCATGTGATCATAAGTGGGGTTTTTCAGAAGTGGCTGGTTCTAAAATGTGTGATGTTGGGATTAAATGGTGTGATGCTGGGATTAAGAGTGTGTGATTACTAAATTATTCCACTGATTGGTTAACCATAGTTCTGGGTGTGATAACGGGAAGGCACACCCTGGAGGTGGGAGGGACCACACAAAAATAAATAAATTTAAATTTAAATTTAAAATACACACATGATCACAAAAGACCCCTAGTAGCCAAATCAATCTTGAACAAAACATCAAAGCTAGAGACCTGACAATACCTGATATTCTTGGGATACAGCACCCAAGAGAGCCATTACTAGCGTAAGAACTAACACAAAGATTAATGGAATAGAATTGAGATTCCAAAAATAAATCCATATATCCATAGCCAATTGACTCTCAACTAAGGTATCAAAAACATACACTGGAGAGCCACGCAAGGTTCTGCACTCTTGTAATCTCAGCATTCAGGAGGCTAAGGCCGGAAAATTGTGAGTTTGAGGCCAGCCTGGGCTACATAGCAAGTTCAAGGTTACCCAGGACAATATAGTGAGACCCTGTCTCAAAAAACAAAAGACCTGGAGCTGGGGATTTAGCTCAGCGGCACAGCGCCTGCCTGGCAAGCGCAAGGTCATGAGTTCGGTTCCCGGTACCAGAAAAAAACCAAAAACAAACAAACAAACAAAAAAAACAAAAGACCTAAGGGGGGAAAAAACAAGGAACAAACAACCATTGAAAAAGGGATAGGCTCTTTGATAAATGATTCTGGGAAAATTAAATATCTACATGAAGAAGAATGAAACTTGGCACTTAACCTCTCACTATAAATAAGAATCAACTCAAAATAGATTTTAAAAACCTAAGTGTAAGACCTGAAACTACAAAAATACTAAAAGAAAACAGGGGAAACACTTCAAGACATCAGTTACAGGCAATAATTTTTTAGATAAGACCCCAAAAGCGTAGGCAACAAAAGCACAAATAAACAAATGAGATTATATCAAACTAAGGAGCCACTGAACAGCAAAGAAAACAACCAACAAAATTAAAAGAACATGTGAAATGTTAGAAAATATCTGACAAGGTATTAATATCCAGAACATATAAGGAACTCAAAAAAAAAAAAAAAACAAAACACAAAATAATCCAAATAAAACACAAGCAACTGAGTAGACGGACATTGCTCAAAAGAAGATATACAAGCCCGGTGTGGTGGCACACACCTGCAATCCCAGCACTCAGAAGGCTGCAGCAGGAGGACTGTTGCGAGTTCAAGACCAGCCTGAACTACATAGTGAGACCTGTCTCAAAAAGACAAAAAAAAAAAAAAAAAAAAGATATACAAACGGCCAACAACTACATGAAAAAATACCCAACATCACTAGTCATCAAGGAAATGCAAATTAAAATCAGAAAGAAGCATCTCACTCCAGTCAGAATGAGTGTGTATTACCAAAACATGCAAAAACAACAAATGCATGTGAGGATATGAAAAAAAATCTTTACACATTGTTAGCAAAAATGTAAATTAGTACAGCCATTATGAATAATATATAGAGGTTCTTCAAATAACTAGAAATAGATTGACAATATCCAGCTATTCCACTTCTGTATATATAGCCAAAGGAAATGAACACAGTATATCAGAGATCTCTGCACTCTCAAGTTTATGTAGCACTATTCACAACAGCCCAAGTATAGAATCAGTGGAGGTATACATAGACAGATGAGTGGATTAAGAAAAACAAAACAAAACAAAAAATATATATTTTAGACATAAAAAAGAATGAAATCAGTGTTATCAGTATCATGGTAGAGTGTTTTCCTTCTCAGATTCAGTCACTGTCCTTTGGAAACCCATTCCCTTTGCCAGAAGAGAAGAAATGATTGTGAAGGTAACAGTCCCAGCTTGCATCTATATGAAGCTGACCTGGAACCTGAGATCAGGTGCAGAGATACAGTTACAGACTTACCTTCCAAAGAAAGAAACTAAAGTCCAGAGATCCTATAGCACCATCTCTTGAATCTCATTTTCACCCTGTAATTCCACAAAACCTAAATACAAAATTCACAGATTTGTAACAGTGGCAAAAGCAGGCACCTCATGTTATAAGGGAAAGTACAACACTACCATGTTTGGCAAATATTTACTAAATGATTGCCATGTGCCAGGCCCCCATTCCAGACTCTCGGGCTACAGCTCGGAGGAACCAAGAGCCTGCTGTCATGGAGCTGACATTCAGAGGCAGGGGAGATAAAAATGAGAGTTTTAATAATTGTATAACTTGAACATGTGAACAGAAAGCTGTATTTACACATATGCAAAAGCTTATTTACAATGATAGGGAAAAGTAAGGAAAAGACAGGATGAGGAAAAAAAGCCAAAGCAAACATAAGACAGAATAAATATTAACTGCCGAATAGTAGCTGTAGAAGTCAGGCATGAGTGAGGAATCTGTGAACCACAGCTGATACTTCATTTCCACTCAGAGCTGTTCTGCATATCAACTCCCAAACCAAAAGCTGCCACGCGGGAGGCTATATAAGTGTTACAGCCTCAATCTTTCTAGCTTATATAGCAACCATTTGGTTTTGTACTTTTTGATATATCTGAAATGTATCTGCCATAATACTACAACACCTTTCTCTAACAAGGTCTCCTCTATTTTATTCCCCAACACTCCTCTATTCTCAGCCTTTAGCTGTTTCACAGTACCTGAACCAAGAAAAAGAAAGCCAATAAAAGACCAAGGGGAATACAAACATCAGAAAGAACTTACAGGGGCAAATTATGGCTTATACTTAGTATCAACCAGTCTATCCTACATAGAACAAGAATACCAAAAGGAAAGAAAGAATGATCACTGGTTTCAAAAATCAAACACTTTCACCTAACAAATAATCCCCACTCCCTTTGTATACCTGACATATTTTGGCTACTCTTTAAGAATCTTGTATTCCTGTATTTAGGCAGCCCTTTAAAATGCTCCCGAGGCTGGGCATGTAGTGCACATCTGTAATCCCAGCACTCTGGAGGCTGAGGCAGGAGGACTGCTGTGAATTCAAGGCCAGCCTGGGCTACAAAGTGAGTTCAAGGCCAGCCTGAACTGCACAGGGAAACCCTGCCTGAAAAAGACCATACATACACACATACATACATACATACACACATACATTGCTTCCCAGACTGTGCCTATCTTGCCACTAAATGGCAGAGAGGCAACTCTTCCACAGCAGCTGTTAATCTGCACAAATTCTCTAAATGATCTGTATTTGTCCAGATATTCAGAAATCAAGCATATCAAGCACATTGTTAATAAGCACATGTAATAGGAGCAAAAATTATAAAAGCATCTTTGCAGCTTTTCCCCCATCCCCTTAGGAAGAGCAAGTGTTCTTGCTCACTGATACTGGTACTGCTTCCTGGGTACAGGAATTTACACTTTAGACACAGGGGAGGAGAAAGCTCCCAAATGACACCATCTAGGATTCTAGGTGCAGCTAGGATCATGGCCTTGGAGGAAGAATAGGATAAGGAATGGCAGCATTGCTCAGGGGTGGAGAAAGTGAGTAGAGTAAAAAGCACAGCAGTGAGGAAACTGCAGATGAGAGAATGGGAGCTATTTCTGTCTGCTTCCAATATGGTGAAAATTTGAGGAGGGAGATGAGTATAGCAGACAGATTTGGGGAACACTTCAGGAGGAAGAGCTTTCCTTCCCTCCAACTAAATTTGAGCTGGACCTAGTAACTCCTAAAGAAGAAAGTATGGGAAAAGCATAGTACCTTTACATTGGAGAAAACTAGAAGGCATCATTTTAACCAAGTGATCAATGTTGTCGTCACTGGGGACACCAACACGGCTTACTCTGTGGTACTCTTCTTCAAAAGCCCGCCACTTCAGAATGAGAAAAATGTCAGACATGGCCAAATGGAAAGATTGCCTACAAAATGCTTGGACAGCAATCCTCAAAACTGTAAAGGTAATGAAAAACTAGGAAAGGCTAAGGAACAGTGAGTGCCAAACTAGAGGAGACTAAGGGGATGTGACAACTAAACACATGGGGATATTCTGAAACCCAAAAAAAAAGGCTCTTTGTGAAAAATACCAGTGAGAATTGAATCAATTTTGTACTGTAGTTAATACTAAGGTACCAATGCTAATTTCTAGTTTTGACAAGTGTAGCCTGGTCTCATCATTACAAGACATTGAGCAAATAAAATATTCCCTCTCTTTTTTTACTCTTCAACATTTCTATACAATAAAACTTTATTTCTAAAAAGTTAAAATTCCGAAACGTATCAACAAGTTGCACTGAGTTACATTTTTAGCAGTTTGAAAATTGTGTTTTTCCAGAGGAGATTTAGGGGACTGAGATGTTCCCAAAACATGGCAAGATTATGCTAAGGAAAGAGCCAAGCAACACAGACAGCACCCTGGGCCTTCTGGACGTCAGGCCCACCAAGGCAAAGTACCTACAGGTTTATGCCAGGACCAGCCCTCCATGGGACACAAAGCACATAGCTTTCTGTTAGAGAAATTTATAAACAAAGCCTTGTGTAGAAAAGCAGTGTGTTTTTAAGTCGAGTAGATGTGAGTTTGCCTCCCAACTCATCCAGTTAGCAGCTACAGACAAGTCAGTTAGCTCATACCCTCTCTGAATTTTGGTTCTTCTCTATAATAAAGATGGTAATATTTACCTCAAGACTGTGTGATGCCAAAGGAAAATAACCAGCCCGTTCCCTAGCAAATAATGTCATCTAATTGATGTCATTTTTCTTTTCTTCCTTGGTGATTTCTTCTCACAAGCACTCCTTTCAATAAAATCATGAGGCACCTGAAGTCTTATTAGTCACAGTCTGAAAATCTAGGATGAACTGAGTTTCTGCTTCTACAGAAAAGTAACCAGTTCCGCATGACTTGAGTCTCTGGGAAGGAGGAATAAAGATGAAAGGTCCTCTAAAAACACACAGAAGTCAAAGATGTAGATGAGTCAGTGGGAGTTAGAAGTGATCTTTGAGCAACACCATTATATATAACTCTTGATACATGTTTTTGAGATCATCATAAACATAATCATTGTCCCAACCATGAAAGCAGCAAACTTTAGACAAATAATTTTTCTATATTTAAAATAGGTCAGAAATGTTGTCAAAAAAATCAAGTATGTACCTCTATTTATTTTTTTTTGTTTGTTTTTTTTTTTTTTTTTTTGGTTTTTTTTTGGTTTTTCTCCGGTACCGGGAACCGA
>NW_004955494.1:1786934-1798724 GCF_000276665.1 Chinchilla lanigera
GTTCATATAGCCGAGTAAGTGGCGAAGTAAAGATGCAAACTCTGGACTTTTGATTCCAAAGTGCAATGTACTACTTTTTTTTGGTTTTTCTCCGGTACCGGGAACCGAACTCACGACCTTGCGCTTGCCAGGCAGGCGCTTTGCCACTGAGCTAAATCCCCAGCCCCTGTACCTCTATTTAGACACCTCAGTTGCAAGCAATATGTGTACACTCAGCCATTTGCCAAGGGCCTCCTGCTCCTTCCTGTTGACCAATGGCAGAGTTACACTCACACCCTGCTACCAGACCCTTTATACCCACACGGCCATAATTCAGAGAACAACCAAGCTGTTGTGAGATGATGCTGACCTCACACATTTCCCGCAGACAGGTGTGGAGAAGAAAGGATACAGATTGTGATGTCCTACTATTATCCATTCCCACCATCAGCTCCCCTTCCTCTTCCCTTTCCCCACTCCCACTAACACAGATCACCTCCTTTTTTATTTCCCCGCCAAGCAAATTCTTGTGCATACATGGAGTTTCTTTTCATACTTCTCCTCAAGGATAAAACTGGCCCATAAGAGAGGGAACAGCTTATGGCTTTATCACTGTGCCTTTGTTTAGACCACAATATCTAAATAACTAGATACTTTCTTCAAGCTCCACCTCCCCTCTCTGTTCCTACACCCAGAAGGAATAGGAGGGAAGGCAAATGAAATTTGAGAAAATATTCCCAGTGGAGACTCCCAGGCCTCTCATCTCCTCATCCCTATTTGAAAACCAGTGGGCTAGATCCATCTGCGCCTTTAACAAGCAAGCAAGCACGCAAGCATGCAAGCAAGAAAGAAAGAAAGGAGAGAGAGAAGAAGGGAAATAAGAGGGGAGAAGGAAAGAGAAAAAGAAAGGACATATTTGAAAAATTTATTTTAAATGCCTTCAGTAAGGTTCAATTTCATCTGGAGACTGGCATTTAAAGCCTTCTTAAATCTTACCTTCAAAGCTGGGGCTGTAGCTCAGTGGTAAAGTGCTTGCCTAGCATGAGTGGGGCCCTTTCTTCAATCCCCAGTGTCACAAAGTTACCTTTAACTCATACTTTTAAAAAACCAATATCTCCTTCTTAGAATCCTCTTTCTTAAAAGAAAAACCTCAAAATCAATAGGGAAACCCAAAGCCACACACGATTAAGTAAAACTGAAGCAGTGTTCAAAATCCTTGAGAAACTTTTGTTCAGATGTACATATTTTTATAAAAATTGATATCATGCTGTATATTTTTGAAATTTTATTTAGCAGGTCATAAAAATGTTCTTTGACTATAAGATAATAAGTAATTACATATTATTTCACCATAAAAGCAGTTACTATTGTATGGACTTATGGTAAGACATAAGTTATTTGACAAAGAAAACAGATACAAAAGCAGAGTTCATGAAAGCATGAAGATGTTTCTCATGAACAGTCCTGGAATTCAGACATAAGCAGTCCAGAACTGGGGCAACTCCAGCATGTCAGGAAGCACAACATCAATTCTGGGCTGAACAACTCCACTATTCCTAAGCATTCGCCTCTGTACAAGGTCCAGGATGGACCACTGGCATTCTAATCCATGGGCAAAAAAAAGAGAAGAAATGAGAAAAGGGGAAGAGAGGGCATGGCTATTCTAGAGGCACACCTAGAAATCATATACATCACTTCTACTCACACTCTATTGGCAGAACTTGGTCACATGGCAATACAGCACCTACTTACAAAAGGAAACTATAAAATATAATTTAGTTGCCATATTCTGGACAGCTAAAAATGTGATTGTTATGGAAGAGAGAAGAAAGGACAGATACTGGGGGAGCCATGAAGAGTTCTGCTACTCATTTAGAGTCGTCGTATACATTAATTACTCTAGTACTCCTTTTATCTCTTAATCTTAAGAGTTTAATATGGCCAATACCTTCAAATTTCATATTACACAGCACTTGGAGGGTGACACAGGAGGATCACCACAGTTCAAGGCCAGCCTGGACTACATAGGGAGTTCAAGTCCAGCTAAGCTACATAGCGAGACCCTGTCTCAAAAAACAAATAAACCAAAAAAAGCATCACACAATAAAATGTTGGTTTAGGTAAGACTTACTGACTATTGCAGTCAAGATTCTAGTGGTCAGAATAGAAAAAGTCAGCAATTTGTAAAATTTGAAGACATTTATTTTGAGATATGTAAATCTACTATATGTATTTTATAAATATTATACAAGCAGTTTTTTAAAATGAGATTATAAATAATTAATTTTCAATTCCCATTTCAAAATTTGTCAACATCCCATTTTCATACTCTTGTTCCTCTGTAGCCATAGTCCTGTTGTCTCAGTCCCAGAAATTGTTCTCTTAGAGGATGGTGCTGTGCAGAAATGCAGAAACCAATGAAATAAGTTCAACAAAGTCAGGCACTCATACTACCAGTCCAATGGCTGTTCTTGGCTTTCCAATGAATTCCATATCAGGTGGTAAGATACAGTACTCCATACATTTTTGCTCTGAAGGTGCTAACTTCAATATTCAGAACTTGCTTTTGACCCTTAGCCTATCTCTTGATTTCAAGATCTATGGAATCATTTTGGATTTGGCTTCATTATTATTCATCACTTCCGTCCACTTATCAATTTTGACCCTTTTCTCCTTTCCAGGTCTAGCCTAGAAATCCAGTGCTAGGTTTCTTAGCAGTAATAGTTCATTTACTCTCAATAAATATGAAGACCCCTTGCCTGTCTTTTCCCACAGTGTATACTTATTTCTTTTTAACTTTCTTTCCCCTTTTTCTCTATAGCCTTTATCCCCCTCTTTTCTTTCTGCACCCCCTTGGTGTACTGTAAGTCAGTCTACTGGCTTTCAATGACCACTTACCTACTGCTGACCCCTGAGTTAGGGCTCTCTAGTTAAACTGAAAAATATTTAATTAATGTGCACCACAATGTATTCCTTAATTTGAGTGAACTTCCCATTATATGTACTTCAGTAGCTAATAGAACAATGTGGCAGTTTCGATTAGCCAGGAATACAATGGCTACAGCAGTGCTGGAGAACCTTTTAGAAAGGAGTGCCCAAACTGCAACACCAAACCCACTTATTTATCACTAAGTACCAACACTGCAATTAAACCTGAATACTGAGGTTTTAGTTTAGAAAAAACAACTAACACTGTAATATCTTTTGTTTTAAAAGAAAAACAACACACATGCCATAGGTCCGACACCACTGGCTCTAGCAAATATGTAAGTAATGCCTCAAGCTCCTTAGAGAACATACTTTATTTTAAAATATTAGCAAAATATGCAAAATTAACTGAAATATAGGCACTCAAAGGCCTAGAATGTCAGATAAGGGATCGCAAAAACAAATTCTTCAGATCACTGGGACAACTGCCAATAGAAAATCTTGTTCCCAAATCATGACATGACCCCAGCCAATGTTTACTAGTGAAATTCCACTATTTGTTGAAACAGACAATCTTCTTTGCTTTTGTTTTCAGTTGAGGATGTGTGAGAATGATGAGAATAGAATGTCCTAGAGGGTAAAGAGAGGAAATAATCATACAAATGGTTCTGACTCCTGGGCCCATCCTTGTATAAGAAGGGAGATAAATGAGCAGGGTTGCAGCTGAATATGGCACATAGAGGATGAGGAAATAGATCATTGTCTTCATAGCCCCTACATGAGCTTCTGTCTGGGGATTCCAAAAGCCAGTGGAGTTTCTCTCCATCCTCCGTACATGTTTCCTCAAGGAATGTATTAACAGAGATGCAGAAGTCACATTAAGGATAAACTGGAACAATGAGTTCAAGACCAAAGAGACCACTAAAGTCAAAATGCCTTTGTTGAGGTCAAACAATGTGCCATTTCTCCCAGTCACAAATTCAGAGAAATGTGATATCCATCTGAGCACCAAAAAAAGGAAGGTGGTAATGACAGAAATCAGCATACAGACCAGCAGAAGTCTGGTGATCTTTTGGGAAACAATCCGTTTCAGCAGGAGAAACACTGAGTGTTGGAAATTAGTAATCTTCACACAATACAAGCAGTTGAGCAAGGTCACAAACCAGAGACTACTGGAGTCCAAAAACCTCCAAAACAAGAAAAAAAATGCTAAAATGTATTCTGATCTCTCAGCATTAGAAGCAATGAAGTAGAAAATATTCAGTAGAAACAATCCCAGCATAAGAAATCTGCTGATACCCAAACTGAATAGTATCCTATCAGAAGAAGAGATTCTATGGCTTTTAACCCAGGTCTTATAAATGACCACTGTAATAAGCAAACTCATAATCATCCCTAAAAAATTTAAAGCAACTGAGGTAATAAAAACAAATAAGTAGACCACCTGAAGCATCTTCACTCGTGGAGGATTCGGCAGTTGTGGTGTTGATGGTGGGCCAGGAGAAATACTGAAATGTATAAGCAGCACCACTAGCTAGGAAGGATGTCTCCTTTATTTTTCCTCAGCATAGCAAATGAGCCATGTGTGATCTAAAAACCAGCTGCTTTCACTGAGATGCAAATCTTCCAAGGATTGCATTACTATTTCTTCATTCCTATATTTTTTTCTTAGAAATGCCTGATTACAATAAAACAAGCCTGGGTGAACCTGGGAGTCCATTCTTTCAAGAGCAGAAGGGATAGAGGGAGTTGTGGGAGGCTCCAAACTTCAAATCAGAAAGCTCTAGTCCAATATTATTTCTGTCACTGTTGCACAGCACAGTTTTTCTTGAAAGAAACCACAGAATATGGTGGGAATCCCCATGCCCCTCTAACCCACCTACCTTGCATTCACATATCCATGGATGATCTGAATCCAGCTTTTCTCTCCTCTCTAATCTGTTGATACTGCAGCCATTGTCTCCAATTCTCATTTTGGCCATGTCAGTGCCTCTCCTTTATCACTTAGCACCCACAATGATTTACTATTATCTAATAGATCAAGTGCCAGAACCTTACTCCGTGTCACTTAATCTCAGCCTTTCATGATTACTTTGCATTCCCTCATTAGCTATATACACAAATTTACCATCATCAATTGTTGCATTGTTTTTGCTTAGAAAAGGCAAAGCCCTTTCATACGTTTCCTCTATAAATCTGTAGCTAAGCTTAGATCACATGTGACTATTTTTCCTTAGGCTTTAACTGCCAAAGTACTCTGGTAAGAGATACATATATGCTTTAGTTATAATTTTGGGAGGCAAACAGTTGTCATTTCATTACCTGATTTATTTGTCATTGCTCAGATAGTAAAGGGTACAATATGCCTAGCAAATGATATTATGGAGAACCACAAATAAGTGCAAGAGTGAGTATGGCCTCTCTTATCTAGTCTAGAAGGTAGAAATCAACCACCTTGAAATCCAGGTGCAATTCTGGACATGGTCAAGTACATTTGCCAAAGTGACATCAAGGTGAAGCACAAATAAAAATAAACAAGAAGGAGCTAATATTTGACAAAGAGATCCCAAAGAGGACCTTTAAGACAGATGACAGGATGGCAAGCCTTGGAGAAATTCTCTGAACTACAGCTTAGGTAGAATATGTTTACACAAAACTAATGCCCAGATCAGTTAAATAGGTGAAGAGAATGAATAAACAGGGCCATCATTAAAGGGAAAATTACAACACAGATTTCCACTTCCTTATCCACAAAATATGACTGCACTAGTTAAGCTGAAATATTCCACATAACATATTTAAGTACCACATCTAAATAGAATAAACAATACAAAGTAAGATATAGAAAAAATATTCCAAGAAAGGGAGAAACCCATTATTAGGCAGTGGTAGAACCCATCCAGGGTGTAATATACCAGATTTTAGGTAGCAGGAGCAAGTACTGTAATTAAATGTGATTGTGCCAGGTATGGTAGCACACACCTGTAATCCCAGCACTTGGGAGGATCACAGTGAGTCCAAGGCCAGTCTGGGCTCACAGCAAGACCCAGTCCCAAAAAGAAAAAGAAGAAGAGACAGAGAGTGAGAGAGACATGTTCAGGTAGCTACATGATCAGTGAGGAAGCTCCTCTATTAGAAGTTACTCCTGAAAGGATCTCTATAGGGAAAGGCCTTATAAAATCCATTCTCCCTCTGTATGAGATTCTTCAGTTACACTTTCTTGTTCTGTGCTCCTTGTCAGCCTAGTAAGGATAAAGCCATCAACAATGTTTTTAGGCAAAACAAAAACAAAAAACTTCTGATTGGCAAATGACACAATGACTAGACTGAACTGTAAGTACACTATAAATATCTTATGGGGACTCCATGTTTTGGTCTTCCCCGAGTTTGAGTCCCCTATGTCATGCCCTTTGACTAAACCATGGAATCCATGTCTATCAAATTATTATAAGAGACACTGGCTCCTTTTACATGTGAAGTTTTTATTTAGAGTAGCTCCCAAATTGACCCTAATGTGTTTGTGTATCTCTTCTCCTTGCACCTGAGTTCTACAGACTGGAGCAAGGACTCTGAAAAAGAGGAAGTACTGACAGTCTCTGCTGGTAGGGTGGGTCCCTGAATTATGTCCTTCTAAGTAAGCTGGTGTCACAGGGTCCCAAAACAGTCTTAAAAATCTGACTGCTTACTACAGCCCAAAAAGAGCCCCTATTGGGCACTGTGGCGGTCTTGGGTACTATATTGTTACTTAACCAACATGTAGGAAAAGCTTTAGGAAGATGGTCAAAGCAAAAGGATGATTTTGCTTATTTGATGTTGACTCTGAAGAACGGGGTTAGTCATGACTAACCTGAAAATACAAACTTGGAAATTTTTTTCAAAAGAGTACTACATGGAACTTAGGAGAAAGAAAAGAAGAAAACATTCATTTCCTGTGTTTAGAATGTGCTTACTATGTTTCCAGCAGTACACCAGGGATCTTGAAAGTCAGTTAATACATAGAACAGCCTAGGAGAAAGATACAGATATTCCTATTTATAAATGAGGAACATAAAGATCATAAAAAGTGCGTGTCTGTCTACTATCACAGCCAATCAGTGGCTAACTTGGAAGGTCTTTCACTCTTTCCACTAGCCTAGACTGCTCCTCACTGTTTCTTTTATTCAATGCATTGTTATTGTCAGCCAGGGCCTATGTCAGGTACCACAGAAACGGGATAATCAAGAAAAACACACTGTGCATTCAAAGAACCTACAAAATAGTAGGAGGCAGACAGACAATTCGAGGTCAATGTTTTACGTAACATAATAAGAAAAAACAAAGTACGCAGTGGAGTGTTCACGAGGTCCATTTAATTCTCCATTGTGTGTGCTGGAAAGATTTCCTTGAGGATACATATGTTATGTCTACAAGCTGGGTATGGTGGTGCATGCCTGTAATCCTAGCACCTGGGAGGCTGAGGTAGGAGAACTGTTGAAAGTTCAAGGCCAGCCTAAGGCTTCATAGTGAGTTCAAGGCCAATCTGAACTACCTGGTGAGACCCTTTCTCAAAAAAGTTATGTCTACAAAATTCAAAGGGGTTATCCAAACAAAAGGATAGGGTGAGGGAGAAGGATACTGCAGAACTCTACATGCAGACTTAGAGGTGACCAAGAGTGTGATAGTTCAGGAAACAGAAGAAGGGTATGAGGAGAATAAGGAGGGTGAGATATGAAACTGGAAAGGCAGATCACTAAGCATCTATACCACAGTAGGTACAGATTAAGTAATGTGATCAGAAGCATGGACATCATTTCGGGATAACACACAAAATAAGTGCTTACCTTACCTGAAACAGTCAAAGAAAGTTTCCTGGAGGGGGACAAGTTTAAGAAAGAGGAATTAACACCACGGATGAGTGGGAAAGGAAATTCTAGGCATATAGCAGTTTATGAAAAAGTACAGCAACAAGAAGAGTATGGCATATTTGGGAAACATAAGTAGTTCAAGTTTCCTTTGGAGAAGGCATGGGAAGATGAAACTAGAAAGGAAAAGAGACCAAGTGATGAATGGCTTAAGGTTTTACGCTAAGGAATTTTAGAGTAATTCAGATTTTACAAAAAGCAGTGGAAAGACCTTGCAGAGCCCAGGAGTATTATGCTGGTATTTTCAGTGCTTGAAGAACAAAACCCAAGTAATGTGGAAATGCTTTGCTGGAAGGGGATGGGGTTGAGGTCAGGAAACTAGTTAATCCTATTGTATTTGCTTTGATGGGATGAAAAGTAGGAACTGTAGATGAGAGACATTTGAAAAACTTGTTTTGAAAGTACAACCAAATAGATCTTGCTGGTAACCAAATGGATACTGAAGCTACAGGAGAAGGGAGAAACTGGAAATTTCTAGAATTGTGGTACAGACACACATGTGCATGCATGCATGTATGCACATCTTTTACTGAGTTATCTGTATGATCAGCACTAGCATTCTAATAAAGAGCTTATTTATAAAGGTGTGTGCATTAATCAGTGTAGGGTGCAGCTGAGGCTGAAAAATGTATGGGGGCAAGGCAAGCCAGATGGGAGAACAAAGGGCACCCGAGCCAATCAATCTGCTTCAGTCCAGAGAAACACCTTGTCTGAGGCATGCCTAGCCATTAGTGGCCAGGCTAATGTCATGTCACTCTGTGTCACATGACTCTAACTTTGTCAAATGTATAAATAAATGCCCCTATGGTGGTTGAGCAGTTCCTTTCCTCCCACCCAGAGAGAGGGCTCCACCTGACCTCAGCTTTTGCCTCCTATCTTTATTTCTCAGTCCTCTTGCTGCTTTTCCCGGGAACATCAAGAGTTGCCTGGGATGCAGCAATTCAGGTCTTCCAGTATCAGAGAATGAAATGAGATTAGACATGCAAGAGATTTATGTAACAGGAGGAGTCAAAGTAGGTGGGAAGAGTATTCCAACAGCAATGTAGATGAGACAGCTGTAAAAATGGGATGGAAAAATTGGGTAAGAAGAGTCCTAAACTGTAGCATAATTTCAAGAAAGCTTTGACCAGGCTGCTGGAGTGTCCATGGGGCAAAATTGTCTATTGAAACAGTCTCAAGTCTCAGTGCTCCATCACTGGCTGCGAGAAGCACACCAGAAGTATAGCCTTTTAGTGGTGAATGGCGGCAACTAGAGCTATCAGCCAATTATGTTCCCCATAGCAGAGCTCTAAGAAGAATATTTTCACAACTGCTATAAAAGGAAGTTAGGATTTTGGTGGAAAGCTGGGAGATCTCATGAGCTACTGTCATAAATTGGTATTGATTCATGTTTTAAAGCTCCAACAATATATCAAAGAATAGATGTGTCTTGAGAGAACATGGGTTTTAGGAAACAGGTCTAGAAAGTAACTGGACTCCAAATCCAGACAATTCATATGCTTATACTTTGATTCAAGGCAGAATCTTAAGGGTTTGCCTGGCACAGTGGCACAATGCTTATAATCCCAGCTACTTGGGATGCTGAGACAGGAAGACTGTAAGTTCCAGTACAACACTGGCAACTTAGTGAGATCCTGTCTCAAAATAAAAAAAATGAGAAGGTCTGAGGAATGCAGCTCAGGGAAAAGGCTCTGGGTTCAATCCCCAGTATTGGGGAAAGAAAAAAAAACAAATTTTAAGGGGTTTATAAATGGAAGCCAATTAATTGAAAGTGAAGATGCACTGTTAAAACGTCTAAAAACTGGGTCTAAGACATGATCTTCCCTCGGATCAGTGAGGAGCTTGCAAATCAGACTTCCCCTGATTGATTTAAAACATCAAATCCTCTCCAAAATACCTAGACTTCCATTATTATGCCTCTAGCAATAGATGAGACTCTTTGTCCCAGCAACTCACCCACCAACCAGGGCCAAATCCCTACTCCCATTCCCAACTTTCAGTCCACATATTCCTGAAGTCAGGTAATTATATATGATTATATTTCTCAGGGGTCAATTCCAAACTTCTCTGAAAGTGGGTGTTTGGAGTAGAATGGGCATGATACATTTCCTCTACAGGACCAAATGGATTTTCACATCAAACTCCCTTGCAGAGAATTCTGCATCTTCCACTCACACTTCAGAAGCCAATGAAATGAACATTAGATAGCTAGTAATCAGCTAAACCAAAACCTCTAGTGAGGTGTTATGTTTGATCGAATAAGAGGAAAATCCTAACATTTAAACAGTTAGGCAGAACTGGGAGCTCAGGTTAGGTTTAAAGAACCATAAGGTCAGAGGTAGGAAGAGAAGTTGTCAAAATAAAAGTAGGAACAAGTTCCAGAGTGGGTGAAGCTGATCTGCAGAGCATGGGGTCAGAGTAGACAAAGCAGATGCCAATCAAGACAGCATGAAGGGCTGGGGATTTAGCTCAGCGGCAAAGCGCCTGCCTGGCAAGCGCAAGGTCGTGAGTTCGGTTCCCAGTACTGGAGAAAAACCAAAACCAAAAAAAAAAAAAAAAAAAAAGACAGCATGGATTTTCACAGTGGAACATCCATGTTGAAAATAAGCACAATTAAAAAAAAAAATTTAAGACAGGGTCTTACTATGTAGCCCAGGTTAGCCTCAAACTTGCAGCAATCCTCCTGCCTCAGCCTCTCAAGTGCTGGGATTACAGCATAAGCCACCATGCCTAGCTCACAGAATTTTATTAATTACAGAAACTATGAGATGGGGAGAAATACCACTTACAAGAGTCCTTTTATTTTTGAGTTATAAATGAATCTTAATTATTCTTTAGTTTTTAGCAGTTATTTTTCTAACAGGAACTTTAGATTAAGTCAAAAATTAGGAATTTTTCCAACAGCTTCAAGAAGCAAGCAGCAACTTAAAAACCAACTATGCAGACCAAAAAACATTTTTGCATTCCTTTAATTTTAGAAATGAATGTTTATAGTCTAGAAAAATCCTAAAATAAATCTTGTTACATATGACTAAATGCCAAGTAATATGATGATCCTTCATGCTAGGTCAAAATATATCTCCCTTCACAGAACAACAACAAAAGCAATAGTTGTCATGTGTACTCTTTACTTCATACAGTACCCTTAAGCATTATTCATGTGTTAACTCATTCATTCCTTTCAACACCCCTATACAAATACTATTACTATTTCCATTTTTACAAATTAGGAAAGCAAAATCCAGACATGTTAAGAACCTAGATCACGCAGTTCACAAAGACCAGGGCCAGGACCAAGATTTTGAACCTAGACTGTCTGGCTTTCAGGTCCATATTGTCAGTTACAACTCTTGACACTTTAAAGCAGTGCTGGCGAACCTAAGGCACACGTGCCACAGCCAGCTGTTTGTTATCACTGAAAGCTCTAAAAGGTTCACCATCACTGCTTAAAGCTAAATTAGTGCTAGAAATTCATACTCAAAAATACCATGTGTCACACTGAATGTGTTCAAAAGTTTGAGAGTTCTACATATTAAATGATATTCTCATTGACTTGTCAAAATTGTACAATTACAGGAAGTAAAACAATGCCTATACATTTCTATTTAAATAGTATCAATTAAGCTACAAACTGCATATATGTGATACAATTGTAATTTTAAAACAGATATGCATCTTGGTAGAAAGAAAGGAGGAAAGAGAGAGAAGAGGATAAGCAGGCATACTTAGTTTTTTGTCCAGTCTAAAATATAAAAAATTACTTGGAAATTTACTTTAATAAAATGATAATAAAATGCAAAGGTCTTCATTTTCATCCCACTGCTTTCTTCAGCCAGTAACTATTTTGTGAAGACAGATATCTTGTGGGAATTGCTGTTGCTGCACAACCACTGTTAGCTGAAATAACAGCCTTCGGGGCTGGGGATTTAGCTCAGCGGCAAAAGCGCCTGCCTGGCAAGCGCAAGGTCGTGAGTTCGGTTCC
>NW_004955494.1:1798824-1869656 GCF_000276665.1 Chinchilla lanigera
AAAAAAAAAAAAAAAAAAAGAAATAACAGCCTTCACTCAATTCAGTACTTTACACAATATGCTGTGCTAAAATGCTGGCTTACATTGTCTTGTGAATTTCTAATATGCTGCAAAGTTAATGTTATAGTTCGCATTTTAAGGTAAGAAAAGACAGCATCAGACAAGTAAAATAGCTCATCTAGGGCCAAAAATCATTAAAAATTGACAATAACCAGAATTTAAATGCATATCTACAGAACTGCAAAGCTTTTGAATTTCCCCTGAAGTCCGTAACTCTATTTTATTTACATCAGTATTAAATTTAAGTTGAAACTAATATTCAGACTCATTATGTTGAGCTGATAGTTATTAAAATGGATCTCTGGCTTTATATTGTGAGCATTCTTACTACATTGACATTTCCCAAGACTATTTTACTACTCCAAACAATGCTTCTGAGAGAAGTCGTGAGAAATGGTGCTTTCACCTAGGACCAGGTAGAACCAGGGATGAAGGAGGCAATGCCTCTCTGGTACTGATGGGACAGAACTGGTACCATGAGAGGATCAACAAGAGCCCTTAGCCTTGCGCCAGACCAAAAGACTCCCAGGCTCCATCCCACACCCTCTGCTATCTATGGGGAAAAGGATCCTGCAGATCCAGGCTGCAGATGACCAGATTTACACAGGAACATCACCAAAAATGCCTGCTTCAGATTTTTGTTGCCCAGAATGAGAAAAAATGAGTGGCCAACAAGATACAACATTGTAATTGCCTCACCAATCATCATAGATATCTTACGTTGGGGCAGAAAACGGCCCAATGACAAAATTAAAAAGGAAAGAAAGTACAACAGGAAGAAAAAGAAGAAGGAGAGGATGATTCCAATGGCCCTTCTGTGAGCCTCAGTGCTTTTATCTCGGGAGTTGATACTATTTTGCTGCATCTGTCGAGTGTGCCTCCCCAGAGAGAAGAGGAGCAGAAAGTAGGTGATCAGGGACACAATTAAGGGAGGGAGATTCCACAGATTCCCAAGAACATGTAGCAGATCATATTCACGTCTCTTGTTCCTGAAGTATTCAGTCATGTTTCCCGTGCTGTCAATTCCACTGAAGGCAAAATATAACTTAAATTCATCAATCAGAGATACGGTGCTGGCACAGGATAAAAGCAGTGCACCCAAGAGCATCCATACAACCACACTGGAAACTCTCCATTTCAGCCAGAGAAATACGGGGTGGGAGAAGTTGGCAATTTTCAAGCAATAGAGGACACCAAGACAAGTGATAAGTGAAATACTCAGGTGGTTTACAAACCTCCAGAAAATATCAGTAACCTGCATTAGTACCCCTGAACCATGCATGCTGAAAAAGAAAACTAGTATAACACTATCAATGAAGATAATCCACAGCAAAAGGATCCTGGAGAGGGCCAGGTTGGTGATAATGAAGTCAGATGAAGAGATTCTCTTGCTCTTGAACCAGCTTCTGCCATTGACCAACCCAAGGAAACCATTCCCCAGATTTCCAAGGATGAACTGAGTGACCATCAGGACCAGGAACAACCACTCAGCTAGTTCCAACATGTCAACAATCAGCCAGCCCTGATCCTTATTCTTTCCGTTGAGGTGTGTAAGCTCCTTGCTGATTAGAATTTTTTTCAGAGAGTTTATCCCCTCTACCTGTTGCTTCACTGTACCTGTCTCATCTCCTCCCAGTTTAGTCTGTCATATAGCACAGATTAGTGAATCTTCTCTGGCTCCTTCAGGACAATTTGTCCTCTTCCCAGAGGCAGGGATTGTCACTTCTACCTATAATCCTAAACTCAGCGGCTCTTTGCTAAAATGCAAATAGAGTAGTGTCTGATGTCACATGGAGAAGGCAGATATGCAGGTCAAAGAATATGGAGGATGTGGACTCATTCCTAGTGGAAGTAGGACTAGAAGCCATCCAGAACAGAAAGGTGAGTGGTACCAAAAGAAGGAGGTACAGGATCACTCTGAAGAGTGACAAGTCTTGTTCCTCAGGAGGGAAGACTCAGAGACAAACACAGAAAAAGGGAAATACCAAAATTCTGCTGCGAGGCACTGTCTATCATCCTGGTTTAAGCGCATTTAATAAAGGTCAGTACCACTGACCTTGGATTAGAATTAAAAGACCTGTGTGTTGGAGTCTTATATCCAGGGACTTGAAGTTCTTTATTGCTGAGCTATAACATCAGAAATTCTTAATTATTTGAGTATCTGAACAAAAACAGCAATGAAATATAGCACGTAAGCTATTCAAAATATAAATTTTTCAGATATATTACTGTATTGATAAGTCAGTAGTAGCTCATGCTGATAAAGACTATGCAGATTTATCAATCAAAAAGGCTTATTTGTCTAAAAAAGTGCCTTACAAATTCTGACCACAACTAACAATAATATGATACATTATTATCCTTTCTCAGTAAAGCCCTTTACCCTTTGTAGTTGAGTGGTAATCAGACACTCTTTTATCCTAGTCTATTTCTTTTAATGCTGCTTGCATCTCACAAAATTGATTTATGACCATGAGTAAGTTATGATGAATACTGCTTGAAAATGCTGTCTGAAGGATGGAGAAGGACATCAGTGCCACCAAGATATAAAGCACAGAGTTCAATAACATTACCAATGACAGACAGGGGGATATACTTCTAAGTCTCTTTAAAAGGACTTCACACAGTAGATCATAAATGTGAAAGAATGAGATACAGTCTCATTTGGGGAGATGTCAATAAGCTCTCATCTGAGTCAAATGAGCTTCAGCAGTCTAAGGACACTATGTTGTGTACAATTTGATTACAGAGAACAGCAGAGCACCCCAGGAATAAACACAGTCTTCACTCATCATCCTTAGCTTTCTTAATCCAGTTTAACGACCTGGTCCAAATGCTTCCTGAATTCTGTGCTGTAGAATTAGAACAACATCAGTTTCCAGATATCTCTGGGAGTCCAGTAATAAGAATGTAGTCCAAGCCGAGCATGGTAGCGCACACCTGTAATCCCAGCACTTGAGAAGCTGAGGCAGAAGGATCGTTGCAAATTCAAGACCAGCCTGGGGTACAAAGTGAATTCAAGGCCAGCCTGAACTGCATAGTGACACCTGTCTCAAAAGGACAAATTATATTTATATATATATACACATATATTACATATATAATATGTATGTATTATATATTATATATTATATATGTGTATATGTATATGTATGTATGTATGTATTTCCAGTGGCAGGGCTTATCCCACAAACTTTTTTGTCCCTATTCATTTTTCTTGTGACCTCAATTCTACGGACTGAGATTTGTGAAATTTTATAATACTTTTGCATCTCCTTATGAGAATAAATACAATAATACCATTCTTCTATCTATATATTATTCAAAGAGGAAAAAGTTTAGAATACACAGCATATCAGAATGTATGTCATGCACAATTTCGTGTTTGACCATACTTTACTAACATATTTACCCCTTCCATTCAAACATGTCCAAAGCAAGCCTGTCAAATTACCCCCACTTAAAAAATACATCATTTATCTCTCTCCCTTAATCCTCCCCATTTCAGCAAATGACAACAGTATTCAGTTCCTAAAGTCAGACACTACCTAAGAATTAACTTGATGGGGCTGGGGATTTAGCTCAGCGGCAAAGCGCCTGCCTGGCAAGCGCAAGGTCGTGAGTTCGGTTCCCGGTACCGGAGAAAAACCAAAAACAAACAAAAAAAACAAACAAAGAATTAACTTGATATTTTTACCTATCCCCTTACCCCATATCCACTCATCCATGACTTATACATTTTAATTACAAAATATATCTTGAATTTTACATTTCAACTGCATCTATTCTCATTGACATTTTTTCTCAGCTATACTACTTGATGACCACCTAATTTTTTTTCCACTTCTAGTCTTTTTTCTAATCTATCGTCCATTTAGGCACAAGAGTAATGTTCTTAGACTAAATCTAATCATTTCAGTCCACTATTTAAAAGATCTTAATGGCTTTCCACTGCCACTACAACAAAATATAAATCCTTACATTACAATGTGTACTAAAAATTTCTGAGTATCATTCTGTCATGTACCAAGATTCAAGTCAGATTTTACAATATCACATGTTTTATGTTAAAGGAATAGACTTTCTTAGAATAAGGGGAAACTTCTATCAGCAACAGAATGAAAAAAAGGTTCCTCCTTGCCCTATCATTACACAGAGACTAGGGTGCTGTTTAGTTAGCTCCCTGTTATTCTCCCTTCTTAAAATAAAAAGTCAAAGCAATCATGTAAGCAGGAAAATAAAGAATCCGAAACTCTAGATTTGGAAAGCTAGTTGTTACAGAGCTGTTTGGAAATGACAACTGACCAACATCTGGGACAAGTTCTACAATTATGCCCATCTTTTATGAAAAGGAAAATCAGGCTAAGAGATAGCTAATAAAGAGCAGTGCTGGGATTCTAACCCTTTCAGAATCCTTTAAACCAAAGACGTTGGCGATCACCTATTGATGTTGCCTTACTGAAAACAAAGGGAAATGGGGGCCTTGAGCAGTATGAGGTCAATGACAAATCTTAGATCTCCTTTTTTTTGTCACACTGCTTCATCTTCCCTGGTTCCTGATGATTTCCATAAACTCTCAAATCATGGAATACAGCACAAAGCAACAAATGTTCTCATGAAAACTGAAACCCTATTCTGCCTCTAATGTTATTCATTTACTCAATTAATAATGCCCTCATGGTAAGTTGAAAGAGCCCTAAAAAATAATAATCATGAATACTTGCAACTTTGTACTATCAATGATTTTAGCTAACTATGTGACACTAGCAAATTTATTGAGATTTCTGATCTTCTGTTTCCAAATAAACAGAGACCAGATGGTCAATCAGAATGGTGTAAGCGCCTGGATTCTACAATCAACAGCTGGATTTGAATATGGCTCCCACAGCTCACTAGTCATGTGAAGTTAAGCAAGTTAATCTCCCTAAACCTCAATTTATTCCTCTGAAAAATTAACATGATAATAGCACTTATTTTATAAAATCATTACAGTATTAAGTGACAAGACCTATAAAAATATAAAGGGGCCAGGGATATAGCTCAGCAGCACAAGCACCTGCCTGGCAAGCACAAGGTCCTGAGTTCAATTCCCAGTACCAAAAAAAAAAAAAAAAAAAAATATATATATATATATATATATATATGTATATACATATATATATATAAAATGCAGACATGTTCTTCAAATGTTAGCTACATGGCACTACATATTACCCATAAGTATGATATTATTTAATAAAACCTTGTATATAAAGTAATATTTAACATGTCAAGGAAGAAAATCAAAATAAGAGTAAATTGGTTTCAGTGACTTAAAGGTGGGAGGCATAGTGAAACCTAGCCTCAGACAGGTCCTCAGACAGGTTCTGCAGACACAGCCTCCTTCACCCACATGCAAGCTGACTTCTGGACTGTGACAAATACAGCTTCCTGAAACACTGTAACCACCTCTACAAGGGATCCCTTCACCCTAACCGCCCCAAGACTGAGGCCACACCCTCTCTCTTTCTTGTAAACCAGCTTCATATTTGCCAGGGCCAATCATAATTCCTAACTAAAAAGTGATATAATTTCCAACTACCTTATGATTTAAAGCTATACCGTTGCCATTTTGTAATAGCACTGAGCACATCTGAATGTTTTCCCAGACGGCAATCTTAATTGGTCTCTCAGTAGTATAATTGTCTTTGTTCTCCGCTAGGTTGATGTTATTTTTCAGTCAACAAATGCATATAAAAAATATGTGCAACATATACCTAAGATATAGAGCAAACGAATATCTAGAACCCCACTACCCAAATTAAGAAAACATTACCCATTACCATAAACATACCCATTATCATATTACCCGTTTACCTGAGTGCTTATTCCCTTTCCTACTTTCTTCCCTCAACCCCTCCAAGGTAATTCATCATGAATTGTTTATCATTCCATTGCCTTAGAAGGTATCTGCCTATCTGTATATATTTACCTCTACTTCATGTTTTAATCTTTATAAAATAACAAAGACCTTCTGCAATATGACTATTTCACTTGATATGTTTATAAGTTATCTTTGTTAATATGCTCTTCCTTTACAGAGCTCCATAGTATTCCAGTGTGAGCATTTATTTATCCATTCTGTTGAACTTCTGGGTTATTTCCAGTTTCATACTATCATGTACACTGCTGCTATGAACACCCTAAGGCATATTCCATGAGTTATATCAGCAAGGACTTCCTATACGGTGTATCCTAAAGGTGGAATAACTTAAGTTAAAGTTCAACATTACAAGTTAACGCCAGATAGAGATGGAATTTATACTACCCTCTCCAGGGCACATTTCCATTACCTCACATTTTATCAACTGTGTTGAAATTTGCCAAACCAGAGGACTTAAAATCTAATCTGGCTTTGGTTTGCATTTCCTTATTAATAAGGTCAATCTTTTTCATATATTAATGTGTTATTTACATGTCCTTCTCTGTGAAATGCCTGTTTCTGAACATTTTTCTACCAAGTTGTCTTTTTCTTTTTACTTTGTAAGGCCTTTATATAGTCTAGACAACTATTTGTTACATTACTGCAAATATCTTAATTTGTGACTTGTTTTATGATGACCTTTAATAAACAAATGCTGCTTTTAACAGTTAAATTTTTCACTTTTTATTTAAATAAAATTCCATATCCCCAACTCTAGAAGTGTTGTCCTTTACATTCTCACACTTAAGTTTTGCCTTTTGCAAATAAGTCTTTATAAAGAGCCAAGAACTTATTTTTGCATAAGGTGTGAGACAGATTCTATTTCATTTTATTCTGTACGGACGACCAATTTTCCTAGTATCATTTGTTTACTAATTTATACTTTACCCAATAATCCATATGGCAACTCTTAGCCATTATTTCCAGATAAGCATGGTCTGTTTAGAGATTATTCTATACCACTGTTCTATCCCTGCACTGATAGTATACTTATTATAATAGCTTTACTTATTGTTTTTTGCTTTTTTTGTTTGAGACAGGACCTCACTATGCAGTTCAGGCTGGTCTTGAACTCACTTTGTAGCCCAGGCTAGCCTCGAACTCACAACAATCCTCCTGCCTCAGCTTCCAAGTGCTGGGATATAAGTTTTATTTAAAAAGGGGGTAAAAATCTTTGTCAATTGGTAGAGTAAGTTCCCCATCTCATTTTACAGGAGCTCATTGTGTTTCTGGAACTTCATCAATATATCTTTAGAGTCAATTTGTTAAATCCCCGGGATTACAGAAATTGATTTCAAATTCTTTTGATCTATAACATCAATTTGGGGATGGTTGACAACTTTATAGCACAGACATTTCCAATAAACAAAGATGGTGTACATATGTTTAGTTTTCTTATGTTCAACAGTTTTAGGAGTCTCCACAGAGACTATGCACTGAAGATTCCTTGCATCTTCTGATGCTCTCATACTGCACTATTTTAAAATTACTTTTGCTACTGTTTGCAATGTAATATTGACCTTATTTTCAACAACTCCTACTTATCTATACACTTACTTTCAATGTAATCATAGTATGTAAATTATACTTCTTCCAATCAAAATTTTTTTTCCTTTTCAATAATAGTTCCTAGAACCTAAGTATAAGTAGGTTATTAAAGGGAAATGCTAAGATAAGCCTGCTTTAAAGGAAATTTTTTTTTATTTCCAAACCACAATGCCAAGGTAAGTGCCGGTCATCAGAGAATTCCCATTTCTGTTGCCTGTGTTGTTCTAATTTCAGTTCCTATCTCATTTTAACATTGTCCTTTGGTTTTTCCTTTTTCCTACAAGCCCAATGTTATAAAGTACATTATGCTCCCAACCTACAAATTCTTCTTTTGTTGAAGCTCTAACTCCTACCATGACTGTATTTAAAGGTAGAGCCTGTAAAGAAGTAACTAAAGTTAACTAAGGTCAAAGGAGTGGTAGCTGCTCCTCATAATCACAAAGAAAAATGAGGTCATATGAGCACACAGCAAGATGGTGGCTCTTACAAGCCAGAAAGAGGCTTCACAAGGAACTAACCATGTTGCCACCCTGGCTTTCAGTCTCCAAAACCCTAAGAAAGCAAGGGTCTGTTGTTTAAGCCATCTGGTCTACCATGTACACTACTTTGTTAAGACACCCTGAGCAGACTAATATACCTAATGATACAATAAAAACTATTTTGTATTTAGGATCTCATTACTTATTACCAGTGGAGCTGGGGGTACAGTTCAGCGGCATAAGGGCCTGCCTGGCAAACACAAGGTCCTAAGTCCGATTCCCAGTACCAAAAAAAAAAAAAAGCCAGTGGGAAGCTTCTTTGCCCAAATGATCTAGTTAGCTAACTGCCAAGGGAGTGTAAAAACAGTACTTCTATTCCCATATGTTTGTTTATTTAACAAGGGCAGGAGTTAATTAAGGGTCCCTACTGAGGAATATAAGAAAAACAGTATTCAATGAAAAATAAGTTTATGCTATCTCTTTTAAGGCTAATTATTAAGGTTCTGTGTGCTTTATATGCCCCCAGGTCCCTCCCCAAATCTGTAATGAGACAAAGATTAAAATCCTAAAAGACACCATGCATGGTGGCACACACCTGTAATCCCAGCACTCAGGAGGCTGAAGCAGGAGGATCACTGTGAGTTTGAGACCAGCCTGGGCTACCAAGTGAACTCAAGGCCAGCCTGAACTGAATTGTGAGATCCTGTCTCAAAAAGACAAAAAAAAAAGAAAAAATCCTAAAAGACTATGGGATAAGTGATAAGATTTTACTTTTGCTTGCACTGGAAGGTTATGAAATAGAAAGGATAAGAGCAAAGATTTGACCGTGTATGGAGATAAAGGTAAGAACGTGTGAATTATAAGGATCAGGCTTAACTGCACACAAATAAGTGGATTAGGGGCTGGGGATTTAGCTCAGCGGCAAAAAGCGCCTGCCTGGCAAGCGCAAGGTCGTGAGTTCGGTTCCCGGTACCGGAGAAAAACAAAAACAAAAAAAACAAAACAAATAAGTGGATTAAACAAAAAAGAAGTTTATTTGTGTCTTCCAAAAAGGTCCAGAGGCAGGCTGTCCAGACTGGGTTGGTGGTCCCAGGTGATCACAGATCCCAGTTTCTTTCATCTTCCATCTGAAGACTGCTTCATATTCAGGATGGCTCCTGGAGATTCAGCCATCATGTCCACGTTTCAGACAAGAAAAGGGGCATGAGGTCTGAAGAAACACAAAGGGTGAGTCTCCAAACAGAGTTAGTTCACGTAAGACTTCTCCTGGAAGCTCCTGCAAAAGACTTCCGCATACAGCTTCTTGGCAATCCCTAACTACAAAGGACAGTATGTAGTATTTGGCTGTGTACAATGTCACCTCCAACAAAATACTGGCTCTAAAAATAGATACTGGGTAGTGTATTAATCATGTTTTTTTAAAAATACTTTATGAAGCTTTGACATCTTTGGGGCTTTGTAGGACCAGAGGGGCTCCCCATGCTGAGTTAGTTAATTTCTAAAGTCAGTGAGCAACTTGATCAGGAAACCAATTCTAAGCCTTACACTCATCTAACACCTTTTACTAGGCCCCTGCCCTCATTTACCCCAGATGCCTGACAGTTAGGGATCACCCCCAAGACTGCTGAAATCCCTCAAATTATCTAACCTTACACTTGCTCAGCTTGCCCACTGTGCTTTATTTGTTTCTTCCTAGGGAAAAAAGCACACACACACACACAAAAATACGTATGTTCCCCTTTCTTGACTCCTTACCAACTCTTTGTTCATGCTGCAGCCCTGAATGGCATGGCAAGCCCCTCCTCTCAAAAGGGTCAGGAACAAAAAGCTCCCTCTTGGAAGTGTCAATAACAAAAAGCTCTTCTTTCAAAGGCAGCTGTCTCCATATATGTAGTATTACTATACTATATGTGTTTACAGCAAATTCCAGTGCTCAAACAACAAACAAGCAATTGGAAATCCTTCCCACAATAAGGTTTTCCACGACAGAATGGAATCCAGCAAGATGTGCAAGTTACCTCACAAAGCCTGTTTATGATGTTGGCGAAAGGAAAAAATTCTTACTGAAGTTCTCTTCTGAGCTCCAGACTAATGTAACCAACACCCTGCCCAATATCTGTTCAAAACTAAACTCATTCATTATCTTTTCCCCCTCAAATTTGCTTCCTCATCTGTGGCCCATAAACTTAGAAGAAAAGTTCACTATTCAGCAGTGATCCAAGCAAGAATTTCTGAATCATCTTTTAATTGCTTTTGCTCTTACCAGTATTTATTGTATCACCACAGAATGCTGGGCAGGAGTTATATGTTACTCTGCTTAGTATCCCTAACCCAGAAGCTATCACAAGATCTGGGACAAAACTGGAACATGATTATTTGAATTAATTTGAATCCCAAATGCACCTGAAACTGCCTCTCACACCTTCACCCACCCATTCTACTAATCTTTCCAGCCTTATTGCAGGAAATTCCTAAGTATCGCTAGGCTTTCCCCACTTCTGTCACCATGTCTTTGTTCTCTTTCTAAAGCATAATTTTGATGAGGCATCCCTGTTCTTAAACCTTCTATGGCTCACCACTGCCCAATTTCTGCAAGATTCCAAGGTCCTTTATATTCTAGCAAGAACCTATCTTTCACTGCCTCAAAAACTGTTACATTTCTGGATCCTTGTTCATGCTGTCTCCCTAGCCTAACTATTCTCTTCCATCCTCCTCCTCACACCACAGCACACTTAGCAGCAGTTTCCACTCATTCTCCCTGCAGCACTCATCCACCCAAACTGTGAGTTCCTTACTCAGCAATCTTGTCATGCTCAACTCTATAGCCAGGTGCTTTACTGGGTGCATACTTACAGCAGGTGCCCAGCTGACTTTGGAGTTTAAGAGATAACCAGATTAATTGTAAACAATGATGACAACAACAACAAAACATGGAAGTAGTATTCAATCATCCATGGAAGGATGGAAGTTAGTAACAACAAAAACTCAAGTACAATAAACTATCCTAGTGTTAATATGTTCTCATAACTATCACATGAGATTTGGTAAGATGGGCCCAGTGACTGAAATAACATACCTTGTTTAAAATAGTAACAACAATAACAGTCAATATGTATTGCGTATCTGTTTCAGTCACTATGTATTAAATGAGTTACACTTGTTATAGCATTTATTGTGCTCTTCACAATGGTAGTATTATCCCTATTTAATTCTAAAGCAGGGAAAGTAACTCACCAGGCATCACTCAGCTGGTCACTGGAGCATGTCAAATTCAAGCTATCTGACTGGATGGTCTTAACTCTGAACTGTTATTATCATAGACTACCTGTCTTTCAAAAATCTGGTAGGTCAGAAAAAGTAAATAAATATCAAAATGAATATATATATATATTGTTAAAAAAAAAAAAAGCTTGGAGATCCAAAACAGGGCAGAGAGCAGGTGGATGCAGAGTAAAGAGATGAAAAGTCACTATGTTATCATGGCTACGTGACATGGACAACTGGAAAAGCTACAAACCACCCTAGTACGTGGGAATGTGGGGCTTGCACAGAAGCAAATTACAGCTATGAGGAGGGACTTCAATGCTGTCAATGCCTGTCCAGTTTCTCAGTCTCTCAAAAGTGAGACTGAAAAATTCCTGAACAATGTTCTTAACAATTTCAACTCCAAGTAAACAATAAAAGGAGCACACATTCTGAAATTACTCTAACCAGTAAAGAGATACTGCTTGACACAAGGAAAACAACAGGAGTATGTTAAGATAACCAGGTAGAGAAATTATCTGTGACTTATTTTCCTGTAGGATCATCAAACTGAGAATCAGAAAGAATAATAGGTAGAGAGGTATTTTTCCTTCACTCCTAACTCTCTGCCCAACCAAAACCTATTATTTATTCCACTTCTGTCTCTTTAGGTCAGCAGTAGAAGATTGGGAATGCTAATCCCAATGGGACATGATGCAAATGCAGTGAGTAGAAAGGCAAATGAACACCTCATACACTAAGCTTCAAGCTCCAGATGGGCATCTTAAAAGCTGTATAACTTAGACAAGCTACTTAATCTCTCTCAGTTTTTGGATCTCACATGTAAAATAAGGATATCAGTACTTTCTTCTTAGGGTAATAGTTATGTTAGACAATGATAGAAAAGAGAGTACTTACTGCCTGACACATAGCAAAGCACATTAGTACTGTTATCATTTGCTCATTAACCTTGGGGATTACTGCTCATTTTCTACAATGATTTTCTTGTTGCTACTTCCATCAAATTTCACAATACATAACACAAATCCTAAAAGAAAATAAGTAAAATGATCCTGCCCTCATTTTCATGTCAGTAAGTGATAATGAATGACAGACATCTTATAAAGTCCTATAATGTCACTGTGCTAGGTTGACAAGATAGGGGCACAAGTGCAACGTGAGTAGAAGGTAACATTGCCTTCAAGAATTAGGTGATCTCTTTTGCGTACAAAGGGAAACTTCCAGGCCAGGGATATAGCTCAGCAGTGTAGCACCTGCCTAGCAAGCGCAAGGTCATGAGTTTGATTCTCAGTACCAAAGAAAAAAAGGGAAACATCCATCAATTTTTCCTAAATGAGCTATAAAGCTTAGCAACAAGTCCCCAGAAACAAATATATCTATTCCTCAAACAGGCCCAGAAAAATGTGTTTGGTGTTTTCCGGTATCTCTGAATTAATTACTCCGTGATTTCTGAGAAATAGAGTAGTCTGAGAATTGTACTGGCAGTAAACACAGTAGATATCACATAGGTGAGTCTTTCAGTCCTTGGTTGTATAGATGTTATTAAAATGTAGAGATGCTATAAGTATAAATGCTAAAATCCAGATGGACAGAAAAAATATGAAAAATTTTCTTGTTCTAGTACATCAAGCAACACTGACTGCACGTAAGTTGAGTCTACCTAGTTTCAAAATAACAGAAAAGATTTTTTTTCCCAAAATTAAGGTTTTTTAAATTATAAAATTATAAATACTCATGCTATAAACAAAAGAAAATGTATAAAGGTGTAAAAAAAAATACATCTGATAATTACACTTTGATGTTTCTCCTTCCAGACTTTTTAAAGCATGTTTAATTATAACGTCTTTTATAACTTCCTTTTCAAGAATGAGACACATGCCATTTCATATGTTTTCTCCCACTTTTCTGTGTATAGCACTCATCTTTTCCCTAAACATATAATCCTCAAATCAAAGTCACAGGGCAGTTTTTTGCAGCTCTCTCACACCATCACATCAAGAGAAATGTAAGACCCAAAAACTTAATCTAGAAGACCCCTACAGTCTATTTCTGCTATCATATTCCACAAATATATTCTGTGCCTGGACTACTTGGGAGCAGCTGAAAGCAGATAGGGCTTGCAAGGTGCGGAGAGCAGTTTTTGCTCCAACAAATCTAAGTGGTTTGGGGCCACTGATTCTACCAGAATCAGTACACAGGTAGCGGATAGAACCTGGCCTAGAAAGTGCTACTGCCTCAGCCTCATACCCGGTCAGGGACCAGAGGAGAGGCAATCCTGTGTGGGGACAGTTTGGAAAATAACCTTCACTCAGCTCACAGCAATGATGGTGCAGGACACACTATTCTGCTCCTGCACGTTGGACTCAAGACACTTCTTTAGGCAGGTAATTAAGCTCCTGTGATTTTCCCAGAGCAAGGACTGATTTATCATCCTATTTAGAGAGGAATGCTAATCTGTAAAATTTGTCACAAAATTTAAGGATATAAAAGCTATTTTGATGAGGGAAGACACACAAGCTGCTCAAAAGACAAGTTTTATTTACTTTACAATTTTGCTTGAGGAATAAAACTATGCTTGATGACTAGTGGCTCTCACTGCAGAAAGACAAAGATAATTGCTATTGTTCTTGGGTAAGGAGAGGCTAAAGCTAAGGAACGCCATCCTTCCTCAACCAAACTGCACTGTAAGCACGAAAAAGCTGTTCAAGTGTGCAGGAAATAAGTCCAACGTGACCTAAGCTACAGTTAGCAGCACATTCTTAGACCAAGAGGACAGAATACGTACCCTGAGGAGCAAACCCACAGGATGGACTAAGCTGTCCAGAATGGGACAGACAGAACAAGGGATTGCTAACATTTGAACAAAACTATTTGATCAGTACCAGCTGACCTCTGGAAAATGGTAGGCAGACCTGAGAAAGACCAATGTAAACTTTACAAATAAAATGCACTGAAAACTAAGCTGATTTTATGTAACCTTTATTAGTAATTATTAGTACTCTAGCAGAAAACAAAAGAAAAATGTAATACCTGAGGCCCTTGGGAGTAATGTCAAAGGTGCTAACAGAACCTTTGGGTTGGGGTGTAACCCAGTGGTGAAGTGTTTACCTAGCACGCCCAAGACCCTGGGTCCATCCTCAGCACTTAAAAAAAGCAGGGAGCTTCTTCCCACCCCCTGAGAGTTCTGGAAGAAACCTGAAAAGACAGTGAAGAGGGGCTTGGAAAGACACAGAATAATGAAAACAGAGCATATACAAACTATTTCACCTCTAGTTATACCTCAGGTCCTCACAGCTATAAACTATGTCTCATAACTGCTATGGGGAAACTGTCAAAAAACTGAAGATGTAAACAACATAGGTTAGTCCTGAAGAGTTTAGGTTAAACAGTAATCACCATTCACCAATCTGCTTCACTTTGGACTAAAGCTCAACATCCCATGTGGATCATTCATCTGTCAACATTATTGAATGTTTCTTTTGTACCATGCCCTGGTTAAGGTCCAGGTACACAAAAAAAAACACTCCTGACCTTCAAGTCTACAGAGCAAATATAAGAAAATCAGTATTTACAACTATAGGATAAATGCCTGACATAGAGTAATGCTCAATAAATACTGAACCAACACTGAAATAGAAGTGTACACAAAAAACCACAGGGCCCTCCAAAGGACATGTATCTCTTTGCTATAACACAGATGGATGAACCTGAAATTCATTATTTTGTATACCTGTACAAAGACACCACTCCTAGGGGGCTGGGGATTTAGCTCAGCGGCAAAAGCGCCTGCCTGGCAAGCGCAAGGTCGTGAGTTCGGTTCCCGGTACCGGAGAAAAACCAAAAAAAAAAAAAAAAAAAAAAAAAAAAAAACCAAAGACAACACTCTATCTTTGAATAGAAATCCTTCACGACTGATGCTTTACTCACCAACCCAGGCATATGCCACATAGAGGGAATGACAGAAAACATTTATCATTTTATGAAATAACATTTTAATTCTTGTCTTAAAACTATAAAGACTATACATGATTTAGAAATGAGACTGTACCAAACAATGGCCAAAGAATCGTCTGTTCATTCCTTTTCTTTTGTCTGGTCACTCAAAAAGATAATGTTGTCTGTAAAGAAATCAAAGTAAAAAAATTAATTTCTGAACTTCATGTCATTTATAATTCCCTTCTAATAAATAATACATTAGTCCAGTTACAAGTTTTTAGAGTATTAAATAATTACCACTATGTTCATGAGAAACATACACAATAGGCATAAATGGAGCTGAAAGCTGGGCTTCCACTGCTTGTCCACCAGTGCAGACCTTGTTAGAAGAGGTGAGGCATTTCTTGTCTTTCCTGAAGAAACTTAAGATAAAATCTGCCTAACAATAACTTCCTCTAAAACAGTGGGCCACAAACTGGGATGCTTGCAATGCTCAAGAGATGCCAGGAAACAAGGGTGCATGCCCTTCCACAGAGGAGGACCGTTCCAACTACAGTTACAGAAACCAGGATGAGGATCCACACAGCCTTTTTAGCAACTGCAGGTTGACTTTTTTTTTTTTTCTTGGTTATTTGAGACAGGGTCCCGCTGTGTAGTTCAGACTGGCTTTGAACTTGCAGCAATCCTCCTGCCTCTGCTAAAGAGTGCTGGAATTACAGGCATGTGCCACCAGGCCTGGCTACTTATGTTTTAAATAAGTTTAAGAAATCTTATTTTTAAATTTTAAAACAAAATGACTTTTATGTACCCATTTTGGTGAAAAGTTTTGCTAACAAATATCAAAGTAATAATTTTTACTCAAAAACATCAGATACTGCTCTGTAAATGCTATTTGAGGAAGCTAGCTAAAGATAAGCAAAGGAAAAGAGATAAAGTAGTACTTCCTATGTAACACCACAAATTTTCAACTCTTTTAAGCATAAAATTATCCACAAAGAGCTTGAATTTCTGACCATGACTTCATAATTACTATTCCAAAAACACTTGAGAAGAGATTGTAGAAATTGACATCATTGTGTAAAAAGTCAAAAGCGCCACCCACTGGTGGTCAGTATTAAATTCAGGTATAAAAAAAACACTGGTCTGTAAAATAGCCCATTCAACTCTATTTTCTTCAATTCAAACATCACTAAAGGATAAAGTTAACTGACCATCCCAGTGATAACTGGTAAAAAGAAAACAACCAATGGTAGACAAGCTGAAATGTTCTATTTGGTTTAGCTCATAACAACTCAATGATCTGAACAATCCTAAGTTTGTTCATACACTTGATTCACAGTGGAAAAAAAACAGGGCAGGAAAACACCTACATTGGTTTTCCAGGTCAATATACTTTCAAAGAAACCATTAGAAGATTATGATTACTATTTATGTACACTGGTTAAGACATGAACTCTGGAGCAAATAGTAAGATGAAAACAAGGAAAATGTCAGTTAAGAGACTTAAAATGCATAAACTACAAGACATGCTTGTGAGGTAATCAAGAAAATCTAACACTTTGTAAACCTGATATTTAGTTTTAAAATTTTAACAATAATATCTTAATATGGGTGTGATAATAACATTACACTGATCTTTTTGAAAAGATACCTTATCTTTCAGAGACACCTACTAAAACCAAACATCTGGGATTTGCTTCAAAATGATCCAGGCAGAAGCTGGGTGTGGTGGCACATACATGCCCTTAATCCCAGCACTTTATAGCAAAACCTTGTCTCAAGAAAAAAAAGAAGTCACACTGGCCCTTCAGATGGTAAGTGATGAATCTGAATGATGGAGTCTCATTTTCTACTAACCTTTCTACGTTTTATGTATGTTTGACATATTCCACAATAACTTCAATAATAACAATTTGAGCGCATCTTAGTAGTATACAAACACTGAGATATTACTGTAAAATAGCTTTTTTTGGAGACAGGTTCTTGCCATGTAATCCACTATGGCCTTGAACTTACTATGTCAAAACTTGAACTCACAGTGATCCTCCTGCCTCTGTTCTGGGATTATAGGCCTGTACCACTATACCCAGCTACTCATTTCTATTTGCGGTTTTCTGGATTTTATATCAATAAAAACAAAACAACAAAATTAAGGCTTACTAATGCCTAATTCTAGCAATTTATCCAAGAAGTAGAGAGGGGCAGGGTAAAGTAAAGAGGGCTCAGTGGCACAGCGCCTGCCTCGCGAGCACAAGGTCCTGAGTTTGATTCCCGGTACCAAAAACAAAAGTAAAGACGGCACTATCTATCACAGTGATGGCGAACCTATGGTACCTGTGCTGCAGTGGGCTGTTTGTATCACTGAAAGCTCTAAAAGGTTTGCCTCACTGATCTATCTCATTAAGAGATGTATTTCCATAAAATTTTAGTTTTTATGTTAAGATATTGAAAATGGTCTCAATTAGGTATTAAAAGCAATTGTAACAATTCAACCAAGAAGAAGCATCTTTTAGAGCCTGTCCCAGAACTTTTTAAAGTATTTTAAAATTTCTTGGCTGGACATGTTGGCACACACGTGTAATCCCAGCACTTGGGAGGCTGAGGCAGGAGGATCATTATGTGTTCGACACCAGCCTGGGCTACACAGTAAGCTCAAGGCCAGCCTGAACTGTATAGCGAGACCCTGTCTCAAAAAGACAAAAAACAAAAAACACAACAAATAAAAAATAAAATTTCTTTTATGTACACTCAGTTCTCAATATTCAGAGGTTACATATCCACAAATTCAACCAACAATGTATCAAAAATATTTGAAAACAATTGCCATCTGCAATTGTAGAGTTCTCCTTGCCATTATTCACTGAACAGTAAACAATTGCATAGACTTTACATTACTATTAGTATTCCTTTACACTACTATTAGGTATTATAATTAATCTAGATATGACTTAAAGTATACGGGAGCATAAGTGTAGGTTATATAGAAATACTAGGCCACTTAACAGACTTGAGCATTGGCAGGTTTTGGTATCTGCAGGGGATCCTGGAACCAATCCTCTGAAGATATAAAGGAATGACTATATTTTTGTTACAGCCAAAAATAAAAATAAAAAATTCTTCTTAACTACACAGTATGCTAAGATACACTTTTGAGGAAGAAATGAAAATAGCAAAACAAGCTCCACCACCAAAAAAAAGGAATAATACAAACATTTCAAATGTTGAAGCACTTATCCATGTATTTTTAATAAGATGGTATTAAATTGCTAGAGTACTTATAGTCCACTAATCCAAACATAATTTTACATTGAAAAACTCCTCTCAAAGCCAAAGGTCAAGGGGTTATACTGCTTTCAAAATTCTTTTCCTGAAGTTTGAAAACTCTGCTATAGGATTATCTTCTTAATCTTCTTCAAGTTTTATGCGTCCCTCTTCTCTATGTCTCTTTTCTATGTTGCTTTTAACAATAAAATTTTTTCACATTTTTATAGAAATTTCAGCATTTGAACTTCTAATGCGGCTCTGAATAAATCTACACAAATTTCTACTGCCACACATTAATGCAGCTGTCTTCGCACACAGCCGTCCATGTTTAGGACATGATCTTTATTTATTTATTTTTGGTTTTTGGAACTGGGTCTCGCCATGTAGTTCAGGCTGGCCTTGAATTCACAGCAATCCTCCTGCCTCAGCCTTCCAAATGGTGGGATTATAAGCATGCGCCACCATGCCCAGCAGGCCATGGTCTTCAAAAAGACCCTAGGACTAAATTCTTCTAACTCTCAACAATAAGTACTAGCATGGACAATTCAATGTTATACTCAACTTCAAAGTTACCAGTGAACTAAAACTGAATGTAGAGATAATCTTCTCAGCGAAGAGATATAATGTAGAAAATTAGCAAACAGAAAAAGCTGTTATAAAAGTCCTCTAAATCCCATAGAGTTTCACAAGCAGTGGTACTCACAGCCCCAGTTACTTACTTTTTTTTGTTTTGTTTTGGTTTTTTTCCGGTACCGGGAATCGAACTCACGATCTTGTGCTTGCCTGGCAGGCACTGTGCCGTTGAGCTAAATCACCAGCCCTCCAGTTACTTATTTACAAAATATCTAGCTTTCAAAGAAGGAAGAAAAAGAACAGCTATTATTACTAGCTTCTTACCAGCTATGATTGTTGTTGCTTGTCGCCTCACATTATTTTTATCCATGTATTCACCATAGTCCACTTTTCCTTCCACGAAAATTCGGGACCTGATATAAATAAAATTTGTTTTAGTCTGGAGATCCTAAAAGACATTAGAAGAGTGAGTCAAGTCAGCTGTGGTAATGAATACACACCAAAGATAAAATATGTAATTATACATAATTTCATTTTTTGCTACTGCTTTTCAAAGTTCAGAATTAACAGTACTGAAATACAATGTAAAAACAGACTTGGATACACACAAGTAAAATGGACAACGTTTTCACCCTTCAGCTAGTTTCCTTATGGAAGTTTAAAAACGAAAAAGTAACCTTGAGAATATGAAGAAGGGACCAGGAACTTACACAGTAACATCCTTCAACTCTCTAGAATGATTTCCAATGTATCATTTTACTTAACCTTTGCCTTTGGACTCTAACAGATATACTGATTTTAACTTATTTATCAATTCCCTTCTATGTGAGGTTCATGATTTTATTCTCAAGAGATTTAGATTATTAAAATTCAAAATCAAGGTTTTTCAACTCAGTGTATCAGAGTTAATGACTATTTCTATCCTTATAAAAGGTTGAACTAGATGATCATAACTATGATTATGATATGTGGAAAATGATCCCCACTGGAATCAGTTTTCAGACTCCACCACTAGTACAAAAACACAATACAGCCAGGCATGGTAGCACATGCCTGTAATCCCAGCATTCGAGAGGCTGAAGCAGGAAGATCCCTGCAAGTTCGAGACCAGCCTCGGCTACAAAGTTGGCTCAAGGCCAGCCTGAACTGCATAGCAAGACCCTGTCTCAAAAAGACAAAAGAACAAGCAAACAAAAAAATCAATACAGAAGGAAGGCACACTAGTGAAATAATGGGGCAGCAAACAGACAGATAGACTTATCAATCAGTAGGTCAAACTATACATTGATATTTTCCATTAATATCTTACATGTGTTTGTACATGGGTATATAAAAACATTCCTACATATGTACATTAAAGGCAGTGAAGATATATATGAAAAAAGGTATACAAATATTAATATTAAAAAATATTAAATTTTAATTACTGCTGAAATTTAATGACTTTTTTTTGAGACAGGGTCTCACTATGTAGTGCAGACTGGCCTTGAACTTGCTTATGTAGCCAGGCTGCCCTTGAATTCTTTTTTCTCTCTTTTTTTTTTTAAATTTTTTTTACTTTAAAGAGTAAAAGAAGATAACATAATAATGGCGGGAGGCTTACCAAATTACAGACAAAGTGGTAGGAAATTATCAATGGTTATTGTTTTACATATTGTTATCTACAAGATAGTTTCTCAGGAAAACAAACAGACAAATAACAGCGAGTTACAGACAAAAGCAGTAGGAGATTATCAATAGTTGTTGTACTATACTTAGGTATCTTCAAAGTGGCTTCTAAAAAAAATAAATAGACCTATACATGAGTGACCTATTGAATAATCATTAACTATTCTCAATGGTCGTTGTAGGAAACACATAATAATAAACATGCATCCACTTATGAAATAGGATAGGAACAATACAAACATTACAGAGTTATGGATAGATTAGTAGGAAAATATCAATGACTGCCCTTGAATTCACACTCCTGTCTCAGCCTCACAAACGCTGGGATTACAGGCATACATTACCACACCTGGCTCATGAAATGTTTTATTTCTACAAAATAAGTACATTCTTAAACTTATATTAATACAACTGTTGTTAAATACATTCTTCTATCTTTCTGAGAATTTAAGTACTTTTCATATAAATAGTCAAGTATTGCAATGGGGAACTACAAAGTCTACAGAAAATTCCCAAATAAAACAACTGTGAGAACAATACCATAATAACTCAGTATATCACCATTCAGACACTCCAGATCTTCCAAGGGTATTATACGGACGCCAAGGGGCAAAATGTCACCTCCAGGGTCCCTGGTCATGGAAACATGGGACGTCCTAAAAGCACATGTTGCTGCTGCTCGAAGAGCAAGTGTTGTGAGGACACTTGAATTGACGGCCTTTTCTCTTGTCTCATCTACTCCTATTTATGCGTATGGCCTCTTTGCCCTAAACCGTAAGTTCTCAGCAGGCTAAAACCATGTTTTGTACACTTTTGAATTAGTCACACAAACACTGACATTCCAAACATGCTACTAAGGAATTCACAAGTACAACTTACATAACTTCTGAGGGATAAGTTAGTTTTTTGACATGAGGCCACTTGTTATCAGCTCTTTAAACTATTCAGTCCAAAAGATCTCTCCTTCTTATACTTACCCCTTTTTCACATACTGATATGCTACATCTCTAAGGCCTGGCCGAAACACTGATATTCGGTGCCATGTTGTCTTTTGACTGACATCACCTAAGTCACAAAAACAGAAAACATGGTTACAAATATCCTAGACAAGAGGGGAATGGGACAAAAATATTAGGATGTGTTGTGTACATGTATCAACTCCCCACAACGAATGTAATCATCATGTATTGCAAATATGTACTTTTTCAAAAAAGGGAGAAAAGATCATTGCTCAGACTTTTAGCTAAGATCAAGTGTAGTATCTGTTCTTAACAGTTTAAAAAACAGAGAAAAGAAACCATTATAAACACTCCAGACAAAATAAACACCAAAGGACAACATGCTCTGAGAAACCAAACTCACAAGGGGTGAGGGGTTGTAAGGGAGGGCAGTGAGGGAATGGGTATGATCAAAATGTTACATGCATGTATGAAAACACCACACTGAAATCCAGTATTTTGTAAAAATAATATACACTAATAAAAAATACATTTAAAAAAACCCAAGTCACAATTTCTAAATAGAACAGAATTAGAAAAGACAGACCTTGTCCAAAAGTAGCCTATGTCTAGTTAGATAACTGGCAATAAATAATGCCTATGTACTGCTGGTAAGTTTAAAACCCCAGTCTTTCATACTCACCCATTTGGTATGCTTCATTGTCCCCTGATCGCCACATCTCATTTGTTGCTAGAGAAAATATGGTGACTGGATTTTTTCCTTCCACCTGTCTCATGACAGGGTCCTGACCCACTCGCCCAAGCAGCTGCACACGATTCAGGGCTGAAATGTAATGTGGGGACAAAGTGACACTGAGAATGTGCCATGGACTGAATGTTTATTTCCCTCCAAATTCCTATCTTGAAGCCCTAAGCCCAATAGGACAGTATGTGGAAGTGGGACTTCATGGCTAACTAGTTTATGTGAGGCCATGGGGAGGTGGCTATCTGATGGGAGTAGTATCCTTGAGACCAGAGTTCTCCCTCTCTCTGCCATGTAAAGGACACAGTAAAAAGGCAACTATCTGCAAGCCAGGAGATCATCGGCAAGAGTCCAACCACACTGGCACCCTAACCTTGGACTTCTATCCTGCAGAACTGAAAGAAATACATGTCTAGTGTTTAAGCCAGTGTTTTAAGTCTAGTGTTTACTACAATCTACGGTAATGTGTTATAGCAAGTAGAGGTGACAATTAAAGAAATCCACACACTTGACAGAGAAATGTCCAGAGAAGGAATACCTATGTATGCTACACCAGTTCCCATCTCTGCAATGAGCAAAACGCAAGTTCTAGAAGATAGCAAATAAAGGGGCAAGCAAAGGTTGGGGGAGGAGTTGGCAAGAAAGAAGAAAAGCCCAGCATGGTGCTGCACACCTGTAATCCTAGCACTTGGGAGGCTGAGGCAGGAGGATTACTGTGAGTTTGAGGCCAGTGTGGACTATATAGTGAGAGCCTATCTCAAAAAAAAAAGAAAGAAAGAAAGAATGAACCAGAGAAAACAGCCCCATAAAATAAAGTTTAAATTGTTTTTGTTTTTTTTTTTTGAGAAGGGCTCACTGTGTAGTTCAGACTGGTTTTGAACTCACTATGTAGCCTGGGATGGCCCTGAACTCCAGTGATCCTCTCACCTCAGCCTCCTAAGTGCTAGGATTAGGCATGTACCACCACACCTAGATTTTAAATTCTTCTTTGAACTATCTTTTTTTTTTTAAACAGTGGAGCTAAAAGAAATCCAAGACCTAAAACTCCTTACTTCAAATGAGAATGTTTCGTGAAACAGTATCTTTCACAATCTAATATAACCTTGGAGGATTCAGATAACCAAATATGATTCAAGGACATTCTCCCAGCAGGACAATGACGAAAAGACTAAGTAGTATCTGGCTAGCAGGAAGAAGGAACAATTTATAACGGGTCAGCATAGCTTGATGGGCATGGCCAAGATCTAAGGAACAAGTATGAGCCAAAGACATGACAGTTAACATGGTTAAATCCAGCACCTCTCTTCAACAACACTCTCAGAATAACAAGGTAGAAGCTGGGTGTGGTGATGCACACCTGCAATCCCAGTACCTGGGCGCTGAGGCAGGGGGATTGCTGCGAGTTCAACACCAGTCTGGGCTACAAAGTGAGCTCAAGGCCAGCCTGAATTACACAGCGAGACCCTGTCGCAAAAAGATGAAAAAAAAAAAAAAAGAATACCACTGTAAACTCAGAAATTAGCTACTTACATCTTTCAAGAACTAAACTGCTGGCTACTTCAGACTCATGTCTTACGAACTGACGAAGCACCTACAAGAGAACAAATGAGTGACAAGGTTTTAATTTTTTAGGCAAGGCAAATGCAAACACCATTCACACCTTAGTAGTTCCTATGAGATCCAGAAGAAAACAGCTTTAGAAGATCTCCCAATATATAGTGGAAGAAGGACTAAACAACCATGGTCAGAACAGCTGAATACAAAAGCTAAGGGTACAAAGAAAGTAGTACAGTGAATGTCCAAGAGTTAATTTATAGTCTTCTCCTGTTTCTTTGAGGTAATATTTCTCATTACGGCACTTCTGTGTTTGTACATAAAAGGTAAAATCCAGATGGTATGACTTCCACAATACAGAGCACAACAGTGATTGTACATCCAACCTGTCCTAAGAGTTGCTGTCAAGTATCAAAAACAAAGCCAGCACTCTAAAAGAACAGGAGATACTCCAAATGTGATTAGCCTACAATGCTTCAGTTAAAGATGATCAAAATGGTAATATGTAACATCTACTTCACAAGGCTATTGCAAAAATTAAAGGGCTACTATAGTAAGCTTAGCCCAAAGTTCTATAAATACCTAATGGGAAATTCCTGCTTTCAATGGATCAAAGAGAAATAGGATTATGAATTTGGTTAAGTGCAACAAGATGACATCCAAGTCACACACACATTCATTGAGAAAGGACAGTTACTGCCATATTAGAACAGTGTTTAATGTGTGTAACAGCTATCATTACTGAAAAACAGCTGTTTTACCTGGTATCATTTATCCTAAAACCAAATGTGTAAATAATGTAAAGTCATCCCCCACTTTAGAGCAGAAGAAACTGAAGCTCACACAAAGTAAATTACCTGCCCAAGATCTTGGAGAAAATAAGTAGTAAAGTCAAGACCAGATGCCAGGGCTGTCTGACATGGCAGCTGCTGCTTTTCCCATTACCCTCTGCTGCCTCCTAAAAAAGACATTCTGCACAAGGGCTACCACAAAGGTAGGAGTACACAACCCGGGATTCAGAGTTCAGAAAGCTAGACGTTCTAGCAGAGAAACTGTTGCCAAATGGCAGTACTGTTAATATGAAAAGCAGAAAATCCATCAAAATTGCCAGGCACGGTAGTGCACGCCTCTAACCTCAGCACTCTAGAGGCTGAGGCAGGAGGATCACTGCAAGTTCAAGGCCAGCCTGGACTGTATAGCAAGGCCCTGTTTCAAAAAAAAAAAAGAAAATCCATCAAATAAACACTCATTCCTATAATCCAATCATTAAGCTGTAAGATAAAGGGTATATTAGAAATAAAGCTGTAACTTACAGAACCAAACTGCTAACTCGTATCTATGCTGTGTTTATAGAAATACACTAATTTAAGTGGTCAGATAAGCCAAAACTTGTCTGAGAGAATAACAATGGGTCTCATTTTAGGCACACACAAAAATCAAAACATACTAGAAAGGCAGAAAGGACTGTTTAACTTGGACAACTTTTAAAACAAAACTTTTAGATTTTTTATATCTGGTTTTGGACATATTGTAGTACTGTACTATTATCAAGACAGTAGTAACTTTTCCACATTTCACATTTCAACAGATCTTTAAAAGCACGTTAAAATAAATGTAGGTTAAGGAGGGGATCTAAGAATACAAATTTGACAAGTGGGCTGCAATGACAATGGGTTTCATAGAGGAACTGAGTCTTCATTAGTCTTAACAGGAGACTAAGGAGTCATAAAAAGATGCTATGAAGGAGAATCTACAGGACTCGGTACCTACATGTAGTAAGGAAAAATGGTAGCCTCAGCAGGAAAGGCTGGCCAGAGTGGTGGGATAATGAGAAGCCGGAATCAATTTAGGGCGTTGCATTTGTGGTGCTGCTGAGAGCTGAGCTGCTCTTCTCAGAGCAGCAAGATAGGAAAGGGATGCATTTAGTAAAAGAGGAGGTAAGAGGTTTAGAAAAGGAATCACATGCCTTATTAAAAAATGCTGGAACAATGAATCTCTCTGATTTTGTGTGTGTGTGTATGAAATGGGCTCACAATGTAGTGCGGGCTATCCTTGAGTTCACTATGTAGCCCAAGCTGGCTTTGAACTCACAGTGATCCTCCTGCCTCAGCCTCCCAAGTACTGGGATTACAGGCGTGTGCCACCACGCCCTACATTCTCTGATTTAATCCAAGTAACACAGTGTTGCACAAAATTAACGATTGCTATTAATCAGACGAATAAATTTGAAAATCTGTACAGCAAACGTTTTTGACTTAACAAAATCCACTCCCAACCCTCCCTATCAAATGAGTCCCCACAGAGTGGCCGGAAGGCTAAAAGTGTGTGTCCCTGTAGTTACAAACCTAAGGAAATCTGATCCCTACGGCTGATAATACACTCAGTACTTATAGCAAAGTGACTACCTGTAACACAGGTCTTCGACAAAGCATGGCTCCTATTTTCTTTCTTTACAATCTAAATCTTTGGGTTCTTCCTGAAGACAAAAAAAGGAAAAAAAGATGAGTTAAATACTACATCTTACAGTCAGAGCACAAGTTCATGAGTTCTGAATTTGTAAGTGCACTCATGTTTTAACTTAGTCCCAAATTTCGACAACACATCAACATTTTCGCCCATCTATATTGGTTTCCCCCACCCCCCAAAACATCTCAGATCTGTCCTTTTGCCAGGTGTGGTGGCGCACGCCTGTAATCCCAGCACTCCAGAGGCTGAGGCAGGAGGATCATTTCGAGTTGGAGGCCAGCCTGGGCCACATAAGTGAGTCCGAGGCCAGCCTGAACTGCGTAGCAAGATCCTGTCTCAAAAAGACAAAAAAAAAAAAAAGACAAATTTTAAAAATAAAAATAAATTGGATGCCTTCTCCCAAAACACCTCAGATCTGTCTTTTTGATGCCACTTTCTCCAATACAAAAAAAAAAGCTTTCTGATCCTGAGTTAATTTCACTTTCCATTAGTTGTCGTATTTTATTGAAATGCAAGTTCCCATAAGGGAGAGATGTAGTCACTACTACACAAACCGAATCCAAATTCCCATAACCGAATCCCCATTTCCCAGCGCTGAACGTAACCACTGAATCTGATTCGGTTCCAGTCCAACTCGGTTTGCGACCAGAATCGTGGAGTCAAGTTCATGAACCAAGCTAGGTACCGCTGTTACTCTAAACTTCTAAAACAGTTCCCAACACATGGTAAGGGCTCGATAAATATTAGCATCATTAAGGGGCTTAAATCTGAAACGTGATACTGCAGGGAGAAAAAAAAAAAAGCCTAATTCCCCACCGAGCTGCGCAACTACCCGGCTTCCCCTAACGGGATGCACACGCAGGCGCCTTTCTCAAAAGTGGCGCTCCCACCCAATAACGTGGGAGAGCCGGAGGAAACTCCAAAGTCCTCCCCACGAGTGAGAAGACAAAAGGCAGACGCGCTTATGGCACCTTCTCCCGACAGACGCAGGTCCGTGCTCAGACACAACACACTGCTCGCGCAGCTCCTTCTTCCCTCCTTCACCTGACGCGCCCGCCCGCAGCAGCGCCAGTCAGGAGATCGCTTCCGGTGCACAGACGACGTGAGGCTCGTGACAGGAAAGAGAAAACTGTCCCGTAGTGTGCACTGTAGAAATGATGCCGGCGGGAAACAAGCCCCCTTAATAGGTGAGTTCCGGGGGCTTCCGTCCTGGCGGAAGTGGATCGGATCGATCAACGCCGCCAAGTGGTCAGTTCCGCGGATCTCAAATTCCCTTGAGATGAAATTATGAAGTTCTGTGCCGGGCCCAAGGGAGGACAAGGTAGGTGAAAAATACGGAATAGCTCCACCCTCTGGAGGAACAAAAACCCAGCCCTGTTCCCCTAAATCTCTAAGAAAAGCAGGAAAACAAACTAGATGAAAAGCTGAAGGCGCAGAATTTAAGGGGGTACCCAAAAAATTGGCAGTCAAGATAAATTAATTTTAATGTATTTCTGAAATTCAAAATTAATGCAAGTAATCCGTGAAGTACAAAAATTGAAGTAGATGTATGAAAACAAGTTAAAATTTATTTAAACCAAAAATGGAATTGTGTTTAATTTTACTTTCCTGCCCTTAATGGAAGTAAACTAGTCAGTATTTTCAGAATGTTTTGCTTATCTGATTTCAGTTGAGTGACTTGCCATGCCTGACAATTTTTCTTGACCTAGTGACCATCTTAAGTACAGTAACTGTAATTAACTTGTTTACTAATCTTTATTTTTAATTAAAAATGTATCATTACAGTGACACATTGCCATTAATGCCTCATAAAATACTCCCCCTTACTTTGAACACTTATACCATCATTCTTGTCCCTTTTATAAAAAACTTCACTGTGGTAAAAGACACATTGTCATTAGTCCCCCTCAAAATACTCCCCATTGCTTCTAATGTATTTAGTCATCATTCTTGCCACTTTCTAAATCAATTCTCAAACTTCTTGTGTCTTTTTAAAGTTTTTTTTAAAACCAGTATATGTTTGTGATACATGATAATTACATTCTTCTTGGTGAACTGGTCCATATACATTTGCATTTTCATCATTTCGACTTTCCCTTCTCCTCCCTCCCTTTTGTCTCTCCAAACCTTGTCTTTAAAATTCTGATTGTTTTGTTCATTCTGGGCTTTTTCACTAAATATTTAAAAAATAGTGCTTTGATGCATTTTTAATCTTGATTGCCAAACTTCTTGGTTCCTGTTAAATTTTGCCTTATTTACCTAATGGTTGACCTTGTGAGAAGGATGATGTGTGGAGCCCCACATATTGTAGAATCCAGGCCAGCAAGGGATTCCTGCTTTTTCCTGGTCCCCCCCGCACTGCCCACCCTGTAGAGATGAAAGGAATGCTGCATATGTTTCTAACAAACACATTGCTTCCTCTGGTCCAGTCTTGTCTTTTAAAGGGAAAATCTGTCCAATCCTCAATGGATGGACATTTGGGCTGCTTCCACAGTTATGGCACTTTTATATAATAGAAGATTACTCAGCTATAAAGAAAGATAAACTCGAGGCTTTTATAGGTAAATGTTCACAACTAGAGACCATACTCATAAGTGAAATAAGTCAGACCTGCACGTGTAAGAATCATATTGTCTCACTAGTGTAAGACCTGAAAGAGTGAATAAAAACTAGGAGGTATAATAGACATTGTGAAACAAAAGGAAATTGCTCAAAAGTAAAGGGCAACTGGGGTGTGGGAAAAGAGAAGGGAAAGAAGGGGAAATTATGTAAGTATGTATAAACAGGATAGTGAACATAGTTGTACTACTGTCTTCTATTGCTCTACAGAAATGAACAGTTAATGATTACTTGTTTGATCTATCTTGTATGTCTCTATTTGTTTTCTTGAGAAACCACTTTGAAGATATCAATAAGTAATAGAACAACCATGGTTAATTTCCTACAACTTTGTCTGTAGCTGTTTTGTTTGTATTGTTCTTATGCTATTTTGTAAATGGATGTCTGTTTGCTAATATGTTTTCCTTCTGTTTCCTAAAATAAAAAAATGGAAAATCTGAACTATTGACTGACTCCTGGCTTGCTAACTGGAATATTTTTTTTAAACTGGAATATTTTTAAATGTTTATCTCCATTCACTTACACTTTCACACAGTTGAGCTCCCAAAACACATTATACCATCTTCAAGACTTGCATAGGCATTAATAATACCATGTCGTACCATTTCCTACCATTTTTGCTTTTAATTTTTCTAAAGCCTTATAACTGATAGAAAATTACAGTGATTCCATCTAAAGTGATTACTGGCATGTATTTTAAGGTGGTTCAAAAGCCAGTCTAGCAATACTTACCATAGGGTATTATAGTCTTTTTTAAATGTAAAACATCGACCTGACAGTTTATGTAATTTGAGGTTAAAATTATACTTCTAACTAGGTCTTAATTGTTCAGTGTGGAAGGTTGACGTTTGTCTTTCAGTATTCATATTTCTTTTTTTTTCTTTTTTTTCTTTTAAAGAGTAAAAGAGGATAACATAGTAATAGGGGAGGCTTACCAAGTTACAGACAAAGTGGTAGGAAATTATCAATGGTTATTGTTTTATATATTGTTACCAACAAGATAGTTTCTCAGGAAAACAAATAGACAAATAATTGTGAGTTACAGACAAAAGAGGTAGGAGATTATCAATAGTTGTACTATACTTTGGTATCTTCAAAGTGGCTTCTAAAGAAAATAAATAGAGCTATACGTGAGTGACCAATCGAATAATCATTAACTATTCTCAATGGTTGTTGTAGGAAACACATAATAATAAACATACATCCATAGTATTCATATTTCTAAAGCTTTAGACAAATGGCTGTTCTAAATTGGTCCATGTGTTAAAGCTTAGAGAAATATTGTTGTGCTCTACTGGTCTGGTCTAAATCTCAAGATTTTCTGTCAACATCTTAAGGTGAGGGCCAGAAATTGTGTTTAGGATGCATGTATTAAAAAATCACAATACTGCCAGACATGGTGGCACACACCTGTAATCTCAGCACTTGGAAGGCTGAGGCAGGTGGATTGCTGTGAGTTTGAGGCCAACTTGGGTTACATAAGCAAATTGAAGGCAGGCCTGCACTATATAGTGAGATCCTGTCTCAAAAAATAAATAAATATTAAATATCATATTTACTTTCCAAATTATTTCTAATTTCTTTCCAAATTATTTAAATTTAACTTCTTTAATGTAATCAGTGCAATGATGTAAAATAACAGTTATTTGGGCTATATCATGACCTGTGTGCAAAAAGAGAACTTACTTAGGCAAGGGGTAAATGTCCAGCAGACACAGAAGGGATGAAATCTTGAGCCTGGTGAAAACCCCATTCCTCTCATACTCAATCTTATCTGTGCAGCTGTGGGCTATTTTATTGACTTCATTACCATGGAGCTCAGCAAAGTAACAGGGTCATAAACCAATAATTATCTAACACCAGGCCCACTCAGGTGTGAAAATAGGCTCTAAGGAATACAGTGGATAAGGAGACATAGACTCTTCTAGTAATAGTAATTGTCAGTATTCGAGAAGACAAGCATAACCAAGGAATTCCAGCTTACATTGCATATACTTAATATATGTTTCTAAGTCACAAGCTGTGGTTCACTTTGTGCTATACTTCAAGGAGGATGGGGAAGGCATAAGAGCAGGGATGTGGCAAGAGATAAACTACCTGTTTTAAGCCTTGCATAAAAATGAATAAATAAAAATGGCAAGAGATTATAGGAAGAATTTAATTGCATGGAAAGATTTGCCATTTAAAGGCAGAACAATGAGTGATATGCGGGATCCTTTAATTTAAAAATAATTAGCTTCTAAAACTGAAAAGAGCCGGACAAGGTGGTGCATGCCTGTAATCCCAGCCCTCAGGAGGCTGAGACAGGAGGATCATTGTGAGTTCAAGACCAGCCTGGGCTACAAAGTGAGCTCAAGGCCAGCCTGAACTGCATAGTAAGACCCTGTCTCAAAAAAAAAAAAAGAAAAACTAAAACTGAAAAGAATCAGGCATCACAAAAGCTGTTAACAGGCTACCTTCATTAAGATGATACAAATTATCAAATATTATACCTTTATGGCCAACATTATTTTATAACCAAACCTGACCATTACTATCTTTCGGACTTGTAAAGTGAGGCCTTACAACCAAGATATGTTACTCTATTCTCCACCTACTAGATTCTCTTAGGAATCAATCTAACAAAGGAAGTAAAAGATTTGTGTGTTAGTACTCTGGGCTGGGGATATAGCTCAGTGGCACAAGTTCCTGCCTGGCAAGCATAAGATCCTGAGTTTGATTCCCAGTACCAAGGAAAAAAATTACAGTACTCTGAAAAAGGAATTCAGAGAGGACTTTGGAAAATGGAAAGAAAATCTTCTGGAAGAGAAAGTAGGTAGAAATCTTGAAGACATAGGTATAGGCAGAAAGATCATGAACAAAACCCAAACTGCACGGGAAATACTTCAAAGAGTCAACAACTGGGATCTCATCTTATTAAAAAGCTTTTGGACATCAAAAGAAATCACCAACAGAGTGAAAAGACAACCCACAGAGTGGGAAAAAATTTTAGTCAATTGTCCCTCAGACAAAGGACTTCTATCTTGAATTTAGTTTAGTGCACCATGAAATATATGGGTCCAATTTTAATCTTCAGCATGTGCAGAGCCAGCTTTTCCAGCACCATTTATTAAACAAGCTATCTTTCTTCCAATGAATGTGTTTGGCACCTTTGTCAAAGGTAAAGTGGCTGAGTATGGCTGGAATTGTTTCTGCATCCTCCAATCTGTTGCACTGATCATTAGGTCCGGTTTTGTTTTGTTTTGCCAGTACCACACTTTTTATACAGTAGTTTTATAGTATAATATCAAGTCCGGGATTGTGATGCCCCCTGCCTTGCCTTTGTTTCCCTGGATTGCCTTTGCTATTCTAGGTCTCTTCTATTTCCTAATGAATTTTAGAAATGTTTTCTCTAGTTCTGTGAGGTATGCTAATGGTATTTTGATCAGGATCGCATTAAATCTGAGGAACAGTTTTGGGAGTATGGCCATTTTCACAATGTTGGTTCTTTCTACCCATGAGCAAGAGATGTCTTTCCATTTTCTGATATCCTCTTCAATCTCCATTTTCCAAGTACTGTAATTTTCATTATAGAGGTCTTTTACATCCTTCATTAGATTGATTAGTAGGTATTTCATTGGGGGATGCTATTGTGAAAGGTGTTATTTCCTTAATTTCACTCTCAGTGTGTTTGTTATTTGTGTACATGAAGGCTATTGATTTTTGAGTGCTGATGTGGTATCCAGCTATGCTATTGAATTTGCTTATTAAATATAGCAGTTTTTTAGTGGAGTTTTTGGTGTCTTCTATGTAAAGTGTCATGTCATATGCAAATAATAATAATTTAACTTCGTCCTTTCCTATCATTATTCGTTTTATTTCTTTCTCTTGTCTAATTGCTTGGGCTAATGTTTCCAGAACTATGTTGAATAAGAGTGGAGACAGTGGACATCCTTGTCTTGTTCCTGATTTTAGAGTGAAAGCTTTCACGTTTTGCCCATGTAGTCTGATGTGGGCTGTTGGTTTGTCATAGGTGGCTCATAAAGACCCTCTATAATGGTTGATACATTATGTTAACTTGAGAAGTTTAAAAATTGAAGTGAACTCAGCAGAGGCCCAGAGTGCTTACTTTATAAACATCCTCAGCCTGTGAAAGAGAGCCTAGAGATGGTGGGAGTGTAAAGGACCACGCCCACCCCAGGTGGATAGCCTGCATTCAATAAAAGGGAAATGAGGAAGGACTGATTGCTGGTTCTTTGGAGGAGCTCCAGTTTTCACCTTCAGTTTGGTCATAGTCTCCTAGCTTCTGGAGCAGACTGTTCAGCCTGGGACTCTTCAGCCTTCCAGCATAGATTCTTCAGCGTTCCATCACAGGACCCATTGGCTTCCTGACACAGACTTGCAGGGAACACTGCAGTGAGCTCCACACCTTGAACTGGACCCTTCAGCCTCCAGTGTGCACACAGCCTCTGCACGCTTCCTCATCCAACTCTGTGGCTGACCATCATAAGCCAATCTTGTAATTTCTTCTACATTTGTATATCTTGTGTTATTTCTATTTCTCTAGTAAAGTCTGATTGATACACCATCTATTCCAATTTTCTGTAAGATTTTAAGATGAGTGGGTGCTGGATTTTGTCAAAAGCTTTTTCTGCGTCTATTGAGATGATCATATGATCTTTATCCTTGGCTCTGTTAATACAGTGTATTACATTTATTGGTTTACATACATTGAGCCATCCCTGCATCCCTGGAATGAATCCAGCTTGGTCATGGTGTATAATCTTCTTGACTTTCTGCACTCTGTTTGCCAGTATCTTATTGAGGATCTTTGTATCTGTCTTCATTAGGGAGATTAGCCTGTAGTTCACTTTCTTAGTTGGGTCCTTCTCCTGTTTTGGTATCAGGGTAATGCTTGTTTCCAGGGATGAAGTTGGGAGTATTGCTTCCCTTTCAACTTCATTAAAGAGTTTAAGAAGGGGCTGGGGATTTAGCTCAGCGGCAAAAGCGCCTGCCTGGCAAGCGCAAGGTCGTGAGTTCGGTTCCCGGTACCGGAGAAAAAAACCAAAAAAAAAACAAAAACAAAGAGTTTAAGAAGTAATGGTGTTAGATCGTCTCTAAATTTCTTGTAGAATTCAGCAGTGAATCCATCAGGGTCTGGGGTTTTCTTTGTTGGTAGGTTTTAAATAACATCTTCAATTTCACTGATTAATACTGGCTTATTTAAGATTTTTATATCTTCTTGACTCAGCTTTAGTAATTCATATGTATCTAGGAATCTGTCCATTTCTTCTGCATTTCCCATCTTATTAGAATACAAGTTCTCAAAATAGGTATAATCTTCCGGATTTCTGCAGAGTCCATTGTGATTTCACCCTTTCTTTCCTAATTGCATGGAGTTGAGTCTTTTCTTTCCTTTTTTTCTTGATAAAGTTGTATAAGGGTTTAGAACTTGAAATGCTTCACTCCAAACTCTCGACTTGAAGGTTTGTGCTGAAAAGTCAGCTGTGATTCTGATAGCCTTTCCTTAGGTGATTTTGTTTGTTTTCCCTAACAGCTTTTAATATTCTTTTCTTGTGTTGAATTTCTGGAATCTTGACTATGACATGCCTGGCTGTAGTTTTTTTATCATGGTTAATAGGAATTATATAATACCTCACTTTTCTGTATGTCCAATTCTTTTTTCCTACCAGTGAAGTTTTCTGCCATGGTGTCTGTAAACAGGTCTTTTTTTATGTCATTTGTGCTATCTCCTGCTTTTTTATTAATTCCAATCAATCTTAAGTTATTCTTCTTTGCCTCATGTAGCAGCTGCTAGATTGATTTCTCATGGTACCTTGCCATTTTTAAGGAATCTTTCTTTTCATGATGATAATTGCAAGCCTGTGTTCTATATCTGAGATCCAGTCCTCACATTAGCTCCTTCTGCTGTGGATACTTTCAATGGAATTTTTATTCTCCTGGATAGCTGCTTGAATATGCCTTATGGATTCCATTTCTTTCCTATGCTGAGTACTCATGGCTTCCATAATTTTCTTAAGCTCCTATTATGCTGTGTGTCTAGATGTCCCCTCAAAGCCTCATGCAGTCATGGGGCAGGCTTCTAGAGTTTTTGGTTGATTCATGGTCCAGTGCTGGGATTATGGGTATGAGTGCTACAGCCACCCTGGGGAGAGTAGCCTACATACAGTATAAGGGAGTAAAAGAGGCTTGCTCCTGCTCCTCCCCCATTTGCTCTTGTTGCTTTTGTTGTCTTCCCCCACCATGAACTGTTGTCCCCGTGCCATGCCCCTCTGCCTTGAAGCCAGCTGAGTATGGACTGAAACCTCCACAAACTGTGAGCTAAATAAACCTTTCCTTCCTTAATTTTGGCATCAGGCATTTTTTCTCAACAATGAGAGAAAAGTAACCAAAACAGATCCTCTATTTTTTTTCTCTGTATCTGCTCTAGAGTCATTAAGCATGGTTTTCACTGTGGATACCATCTCTGCAGTTATCTGAGAAATTATTTCTGATTTGATTTTTTCATTCAATTGCTTTGGTGTTACCACTTTAGAGAGGCCAGGCTTTCGGACTGCCCCACTTCATTGCCCCTGGGTTTGCCATTGGTGAACTGGATGTCTGGGGTTGCATCTTGTTTAAGTGTCTTCTCATTTTCTTTTTTTAGTTTAATTCCTAAGGTGATGCTTGTAAATTGCCTGTAGTGGGTTGCTTTATTGCTAGTATTTAGAACCCTTAGGAAATGACTGCTTCTCCAAGGTATCTTCCCCAGGTGTAACTGGTTTTTGGGCTTTGAGTCTGTTGCAGGATCCGACATCCTCCATTTGTTGGGCATGAGAAGTTGCTGCCTGTTTGGCCCAGCCCCTGGTTCTTTGGCACTCTGCCACAGTATTTTCTGTGACCCTTAGTCAATCTCAGTCTTGGAATACCAGGAAAAATAGCTCTTTAGAACAATTATGTCACTTTTGGCTAAAGTGGTACCATCAGCAATAACAGTGGCAACAATCACAGCCGCCAGCTAGTGCAGTCCTTCACATCCACTGCTCATCTCCACTGCTGTGTCTCTCCGTGGAGGCCTCTGAGGTCACCAGCAGTCACCATATGTCTGCAGGTTTAAATGCTCCTCTTGTGCAGTGAGTCCCATCTCAGGGAGAAGGCACCGCTAGCTACTTCCTCCCTCTTCATTGAAGTTTCTCTCTTCACTCTGTCCATGGGCTTCAATTCGAGCCTCAGATCTTTCCTGGGTCCAGGGGACCCACTTCCCTCCCTCGTGTCTTCCTCACGTTGCTGTCGTCTGAATGGCAACACTCAGAGAGAACCTTTGCCTTCTACTTACCACTCTGCCATCTTGATGCCCCCAGGACTTCTATCTAGAACATATAAAGAATTGAAAAAGTCAGACCCCCCCCCCAGATTCAAACACCCAATCCTAAAATGGGCATCTGAGAGAAATACAAACTTCTCAGATGAAGAAATACAAATGGCAAATAAGTAAACCGCTCAAAAGGAAAGAACAACTGAGATGAAGGAAAGGAGAAAAGAAAGTGAGGGGAAAATGTATATATCAATATATAAATGTAAAAATATATAAATAAAAAATGTATATGTAAATATATAAATAAATATAAATAAATGTATATATAACATACACACACGATAGCTAAGATAATTGTACTACTAATTTCTATTAGTTTATTGAAAGGAATAGTTAGTGCTTATATTGCTTGATCCTTTTTTTATTATAAAGATAAAAATTGAAACATATTAACAGACACACAGACATAAAAAAAAACATAAAAATGAAAACAAGACAGAATTTCAGACAAGGTAATAGGAAACTAACAATTGTTGTTGTATTACATATTGGTATCCTCAAATTGGTTCCTCAGATAAACAAATATAGGCCTGTAGATTGATCTTTGATCAGTCTTACATGCCTATATCTGGTAATCTTAGCAACTACTCTGAAGATAACACTATGCACTACAATAACATTGTTAATTTCCTATCATCTTGTTTTGAAATTGTGTATCATTTTTATTTAATTCTGTTTAAAATTTTAAAAGTGAGAAAAAAAATGTTCAATATCATTGGGCATTCTGGAGATGCAAATTAAATGACGCTGAGATTCCATCTCACTCCAGAAAGAATGGCTATGAAGAAATCGGCCAATAACAAATGCTGGAGGAGCTGTGAGGAAAAAGGAGCCTTTCTCTGCTGTTGGTGGGAGTGCAGACTGGTGCAACCACTGTGGAAATCAGTGAGAAGTTTCCTCAAGAAGCTAGGACTAGAGGTCCCATTCCACCCAGCTATTCCCCTTCCAGGTATCTTCCCAGCAGAATTAAAAACATCATACCATAGCAATAAATGTGCACCCATGTTTACAGCAGCACAATTTGTAATAGCTAAATCTTGGAAACAACCCAAATGCCCATCAACAGGGGAATATGGTATTCTCCAATTGATATTAGCACAAACCTTCCTTTTCAATGAACTAAGAGACACTAATAGTATAGCTACCTTGCATTTTTCTCCCTTTTACCTTCTTTCCTTTCCCCTTTCACTTTTCCCTTTCCCCACTCCTAGTTCCTTTTTCCTTTTAAGCAATTACTTCCCATTTCACAATTATTATTGCACATTTTATCCACGTTTATCCTTCTTTATGACTGAGTAGTATTTAGTTGTATAGAAATACATCTTTTTTCCTGCTAATATCAATTGGAGAATTTTTATGCCCATATCTTGTACTCTAACTACCTTGAAGATGACACTGTACAGTGTATTAACTATTGTTATTCTATAATTTTGTCATGAAATTCAGTTTCACCTTTTTTTCAGTAAAAATAAAATAGATTCTCTTTACCTGCTCACTTACAAAATATTTTCCAACATGAATTTCTGATTCTTTGTTTCATGTTACAAAGAAGTGTGATTTACCCATATTCATCTTTGGACAAGATAAAACCTTTATTTACAAATATTCTATCCTGTAAAATGTACACAGAAAAGGATTTGGATAAAATATACTTTTTTAAAAAAACCACAGGAAATGAAGCCAGATTCTACTAAAATCGGAAGTGGTGATATCCAGGAAGTCAAAACCATTCAACAGCCATAAGAGGGCTAAGACAAATTTACTGAGTCACAACAGCCACATCACCTTTCCCTTGAGCATTCCATCTCCAGGGTTTTTGTTTCACAAGTTAATAACCAGCTCAGGCAAATCCATGCTATTCGTGGTCTTATTTCTACCCACCTCACATAACAGCGGAGCCATTCATTTAATAAATACAATGTCAGAGAGGTTACCTCCATCCATAAAATACATTAAGAAAACTGTTCCTCAGAAGGGGCTGGAAATTCTCTTTGATGAATAGCATCATACAGCATGGGAAGCACTGTCTAAATCCATGCACATCTTCTTGTAGGGTCTTACTTCAACTCAAGCCAAATGTTATTTCTTTCTGGGATCAAGTTGTTGATAGGTAGCATTAGGAATATAACAATCGGGAAGAAAAGTGAATACCAATTATTATACCTGAGGCCATTGCTAATAAGAAGTTTTAGTAGCTTTGTGATCTTGGCTGCAAATGCTATGTTAAGGTGACTTTTTCCTTTTTGTAAGTTTTTCCCTTTTGTAAGAAGAAGGTTGGATGATCAGTATCTTTCTGGAGAGCTTATAGTATAAAGTTGGCTGGTGTGAAGTGAATTCTGATGGGGAAGATTGCCCACAGGTAAAGCTTGAAGACTTCACACTCTTTCATCCTACCAGCTGTCTGTGCTTCTTGATTCTCTTTGGCCCACAGAGACCTCAAGGTTGCCATGGTGGGTGTCTCCCTGGAGGGACTGGGCCTGCTGGACTTTTCTCAGTTCCCTGCAATTGAAGGGGGAGAACATAGGTTACTTGTCCCCCAACCACAGACACTATTTACAATTTCAACTGAGATAGGTTTCTCTTTCACTTTTATGGGAACAATCCTGAGGTATATGTAGAATAGAAAATTCAGTTCCTATGATTATGTTTGCCATAAGAAAAAGATGACACACACATACCATTGCAACTGGTAGATTCCATTTCCCAGATTCTATTAACTGGGTCAAAGTGTTCTTTAAAGTTAGGTTAAGTGAACATACTCTTCATGCTTCCTATATGTATGAAGTTACAGATGTCAACAAACCACAGCCTCTGGGTCAAATCTGGGCTGCCACCTGATATTGTAAACGAAGTCTTATTGCAATACAGCTGCTCATTTAGGTAGATGGAATGATTCATAATCAGTGGCTGTTCTTACACCACAACAACAGAGTTGAATCATTACAGCCAGCAGTCACGTGGCCCACAAAGCATAAAATATGTATTATCTAACCATTTGTAAAGTAAGCTACCAACCCCTCAACAATTATTGGATGCCATCTTTCCCATCACTGACACTGACTGGTGATAGTTAATTAGATATCCAGAATTCGCTTCACAACTTACACACACTACACTTTCAGAGGTACTTACATTCTTGAGAAGAATATATTTAGATGAGCACTTAGTTTCTCATATGGAATGATGGAACTCAAAACTAGAGCAAAAAGTAAGTAGTCCTGCTTCCACTGGTGGGCCTGAGCTACAGGGATCATGATGCCATGAACCAGTGAGAGTATGTGAAGCAACCCTTTCTGGATTCTAAAAGACATCATTTCAACATGGGACAGCAAATTTCAGCTTAGCTGCAGCTGGTTATTAACAAGTTACCAGAAAAAATAGCAAATCACATCACATTGGTTAGAGAAAGTAGCTCTCTAACTTATGAAGAATTTCTTGGGAGAGTAGCTGAACTCAATGATGTAACTGCTAAAGTGGCTGCTAGACAGGAAAAATACGTCTTTCAGGTACAGCCTGGTTTTGGTTCCTCTACCTTTTGGAAAGTGGTTGCATGGGTGGTCTGTAGCAAGAAAAGCAGTGGCATTGTAGTAGCATCATGGATAATACATTTGTACCAGTTCATTCTGCTTTATAAAGACACCACAAGTAAAGCAGCAGGATTGTTGCCTCAGAGGTCTACCTCTGAAGAACCAATGAAAACTCATTTTCTGTAACATCTTGTCAGGCTAGCCTTGCGATGGGAAGGGTGAAGCAGCTGACTGAGGAGGAGTGTTGTGTCTGCATGGATAGACAAGATCACCTCATCCTGCCTTGTGCTCACAGCTTTTGCCAGAAGTTTATTGATAAATGGAATAATCAACATGAGAATGGCCCTAAAGATGAGTGGAACAAAAGAATCTTGGGTGGTACCAGATGCACCGCCAGAAGATGACATGGCTGACTATATTCTTAACATGGCAGATGAGGCAGGCCAGCCCCACAGACCATGACCTTGGGAGGAAGAGCTTTTTCTGTTATCATGGGCTTCAAATATATTGTGGTCATGGAGGAAGAATGGAAGTACCTTGTGGCACAGATACAGAATAATTCATTTTTCCCATTCTCTTATTTTTGCTATTCTGGTAATATGTTCCATTTTTAAACAAGCTTTCCATGTTTTCCACTCATAGTAAACAACAAAAAAAATTAAGTGGATTATTGAGCATAATTCCTGACTAAAGGCTGAAAATCTTTGCAATTTATTACCAGGAGAACAGTTTGGAGACTTAGCTTTCAAACTAATCTTTCCAAGACGGATATTGTATCCAAGAGAAAATGGATTTGTAAGTTTATTTCAAGAAAGGACCATTTTTTAAGAAAGGACCATTTTTTTTTATTTTCTATTGTATTTCTAGCAGATCACTTAAAATTTTCTTCAGAACGCTGCCAAACATCGCTGCCTGACCTCTACTCCAGCCTCATGCCATTAATCCACAATTTATTTAATGAATGAACTGATTAGTAAATGAACACCAGTCTACATGAAAGATTGACTTGCTCAGAAAAAATACTTTTTCTAAACACATACCAGGACAGTGTGTCTGCATGCCTATCCCTGAAACATAATGGATTTCTAAAATAGTCTGTACTTACCTAAGCTTTTCTTACATTAGGTGATCGCCATTATTTATTTAGATAAATAAATGCTGCTGACCCTCAGAACTCCAAGTTTTCTATACCAGTGGTATTTCGTTGTATTCCTCCCTCTTTCTTTATTTACATTACCTGGAATTTTCTCTCAAGCTTCCCACCCTCGTGCTACAAAGGGCTTCCCTGAGCCTATGTCTTGCAACACAGATTATGCATAAACTCAAATCTGTAGAGGCATGCCAAGCTGGCTTTACAGTTGTGAACAGTTTGTAACAGACTCTTTCTTGACTCCAATATCCAAGTCTACCTTTCCAGTGTGGCTATCTTAGACTTTTCCAAGTTTAGTTGCTGCTGGAGCTCCTCCATCGTCTTCACGGAGGGCCGGAGAACTTGACTTTTGACCAGAGCTGCTGCAGAAGGTCTCTCTCTTGGATCAGGGTGGATCATTCTCTGGTAATAGAGGGCCAAAAAGAAGGAAAGAGAAGCTTCAGTTTGGGGAAGCTCTTCCCGCTGAGATCAACTGCGGCCCAGCTTCTGCCAGTGGATTTTGTGAAACCCTGCTTCTCTTTAGGCAAGGGGAAGGGATAAGTGAAAAATTATCTCTAACTTGGACAGAAGGATCATCTATGTCTGGTAACATCAGTTATCCACACCTCTAACTTGTTGTTTTGTTGTTGTTTTTGTTTTGGGTTTTTTGTTTGTTTTGTCTTCTTGAGACAGAGTTTCACTATGCAGTTCAGGCTGGCCTTGAACTCACTTGGTAGCCCAGGCTGGCCCTGAACTCACAGCAGTCTTCCTGCCTCAGCCTCCCAAGTGCTGGGATTACAGGCATGTGCTACCACATCTGGCCTACATTTAATTTGTTTTTAAGTACTGTTGCATATTTTAGAGCTAGCTGGCCGACTAACTAGTCTGGTACCTTAATTTTAATGTGGAAAAACATGAGTCACTACATAAAAAGTGATTTGTCTAAATTATTGAAAGGGCCAAGCCCAAAGCCCAATTTACCTAACTCTTCATTCACCTTACTTTCTACTCTATCTTGCTCCTTTATCTCCTAATAATGACCCCCTATGAGACAGTATTTCTAAAGCATTTGTCTCAAGGTAGAGGATTCTATAACCTGATTTGAATATGGTAGAAATATGTAATTAGATGGATAGATAGATATCAACTAGCAGTGTCATATAATGAAGGAAACACTGAACCTTGCACTTGGGGACCAAGTTCAGAGCCAGATCTACCATTTACTTTGTAAATTTTGATGGAGATCCGATTCTCTTACCTGAGATTTGGGAGAATGGTATATTCTCCTTCTGGAACTACTGTGAGAATTAATGAACTAGCATACATGTACGGTATTACCTAGCAGAGTCAATATTTAGGTACTCAGTATCAACTATACAATGGTGCCTGAGGGTTCACAAGCTTAATTCTTTCCACAATTCTGGTTGTAAACTAAATTGGATGAGAACTGAATCAATTTCAGTGGTTAGGTTCAGTGTTTTTTTTTGTTTTGTTTTGTTTTGTTTTGTTTTTTGTTTGGTTTTTCTCCGGTACCAGGAACCGAACTCACGACCTTGCGCTTGCCAGGCAGGCACTTTTGTCGTTGAGCTAAATCCCCAGCCCCTAGGTTCAGTGTTGACCTCATGGGAAAATTTGATTCAGTTGTGGTCCAATTTGGTTTACAAATAGAATTGTGGAAAGAATTAAGTTCATAAACTGAGGACTGCTGTGTCTAAGAGTAGTTTACATATACAGATTAGACTGAATAAAAGACCATGGTATGGAAGGGTTTACCTCCTCCCAGGAAAGCAAAAGAAAGTCAGCACAGGCAGGTTCATAGTGGCGTTTAAAACTTTCAGGTAAACTAATCTCCAAAGGAGTAGGTAGGTATTTTACAGCCATTTTAGGCATCCTAACCAGTGTTGTTTCCGAATCAGTGAAGTAAGTCATATGTACATTTTGTTTTCCCAGTATGATTCTGGGCGTCTTGATAGTGTATGGTTTTCTTTTCATCTTTTTATTTCAACATAATATCCTCTTTTTGCTGTCCCTGTACATGCTCAGATATTATTAAGTAAAAGCAATACACAGATTTTTTTAATTGACATCATGCTTTTTTCCAATAGCTCAATAATTGGTGGTATTGTCAGTTATCAATAAAGTAGCTTATACTTTTTATAGACACTTGAAACTCTTTCCTTTGTTAATGTCATCATTCCACCTGGCAGTCATTAAAACCCTGAATTAGGAGGAAAAGACCAGGTATTACTTTGGAGTTAACCACTTTTTCACTCTAAGGTAGGCATGTGGCACATGCCTGTAATTCCAACTATTCAGGAGGCTGATACAGTAGGATCGCCCGGCATCTTAGCAAGATCCTGTCTCAAAAACCTGGGAACGTAGCTCATTGGTAGAGCAACTGTCTAGAATACACAAAGTTCCGAGTTCAATCTCCAATACCACCAAAAAATAAGTAGATAAATAAAAGTGTGAATATGAGTCAAATAGCTACTGTAAGCCTTGAGATTTTTGCCTCTGCACAATAAGATTCAACCTCCCTTTTTACAGGGTTATTAAGAAGAGTACATGAAAAATGTTCATAACTGGACTTTTAAACAATAGCATGAAGTATTTAATGACGTCTTTGCAGTTTCCCTGAGAAGTTTTCAATCTGTTCTCTATCTTGTCTGGACTTCTAGTCACATTTCCTTTTACCTCTGTTCACGGCATTGCCAACAGCTCTACTTTCCTTTTCCCCCTACTTGCCTTCGCATTTTTACAAATAGACATTTGATTTTCTGTTCATCTCATGAGCTATGTCACCTTGAGCAAATTGTGAAAATCTTCTGTGAGCTTCGGAGGAACGTCCGGAAAGTTCCCCTTACGGATCTCATGCCACCTTGCACCACAGGTGGGTAAAGTCTTTGCTCCTGCGGCCTCTGCAATCGTTAATCCTAGGGCAAATATATCAGCTTTGGGAAGGTGTCGATAATCCTGAAAATAGAAGAGAGGCCAGGTAATTTTCCAAGTGGAGCAAGTCAAGTAACTGGTCAAAGAGGTTCATCTGAGTACATGAAAGCTTTAAACGCCATGGACCAAATTATACCTACTACTGCTGATGTTTAAGAAGATAGAGGGAACATAAATGTATCTTATTAAACCTGCTATACCTGAAAAATCAGAGGTCAAATTTTAGTTCTACTTTGCTCTGTCAGACTCAAGGAGGCTTGGCACATGCATTAGTTGATCAAAGGAAGGAAACACTCATTTTTCTCCTAATTATCACCCAGGAAGAAGTTCTAGTTACATTCTTCCTAGGTCAGACCTGACAAACATCTTCGAAGATGGGGAATCACTAAAGGTCACTGTGGTGCCAGAGCTGCTGGTATGATCCAAAAGATAACAGCATGATAAAGATGGGTTAGACCTCTGTGACCACTAATGGGAGGCTTCCTTCAAAATAGGCAGCTCATGAGGTTAGGAATACTAAGAAACAGAAACAATGAAGGATCTATAGGGGAAAAAAAAGAAAAACCAGGATGAATATTGATACGTCCTTGACTGAGCCAGATTTCCCATGCTTTTTGGAAGAGTATCTCTCCTATATTTGGTCTCTGTTCTGAATTGGGAAAAAGATACTGCCGGGCATGGTGGCACACACCTGTAATCCCAGCACTTGGGAGGCTGAGGCAGGAGAATCGTTGTGAGTTTGAGACCAGCCTGGGCTACAAAGTGAGCTCAAGGCCAGCCTGAACTGCATAGCAAGACCCTGTCTCAAGAAGACCAAAATAAATAAATAGAAAAAAAGATACCGTACATTTACATTACAAATAGACAATTTTTTGCACTGTGAGCCTTCATTTTAGTGTATAAAAGTTCAGTAGGGTTATAGCCCCCTTAGTCAGGAGGCTAAGGCTGAGAAGGATCACAAGTTCAAAGCCAGCCTAGATAACATATAGCAAGACCTTGTTATAAATAAATTAATTTAAATAAATAAATACACGAAGTTCTCTATTTCCCTGTCTGTACCTCTTGCAAAATCTCATTAGCTAAGAAGCGAGTATCTCCTTCTTCCACTTGGGGTTTTCTTATTGACGTCACATGGCCCAGGTCACCTGAGAAAAGAAAATAAAAAGAAAAGAAACAGCTCCATAAAAGTATGTCTTTGTTGCAACCCGGAGTCATCAGTGTAAGTGTCACAGGATAAAAGCACACTAGTAAGGACAAAGAAGACTCACCAATTTTATACATTACACTGGCAGAGAGAAACCAATCGGCTTCATTTTCAACCTCGTCTGGGACTTCAAGAGAATCACTTTGCACGTTATGACAAATGAAGATGTTACCTGAAGAAAAAAGAATAGACACAAGTACTGATTCCTAAGCTTCTTCCTCAAAAGGTTTTTTTCTGGATGTTTCCTCCCTCCACTATTCTTCTGTGTCGTTTTAGCAAGACTGTGAAGCCTTTTATTCCCTATGAAATCTCTCGTGTTACATTGCAAGATCGAGTGATGAGTAATACCCACTCATGTATTTATGACCTCATAGATTCTCAATAGACTGGCGGCAGAGTACTGTTGTCTCAAAATAAAACACAGTAGTAACAACATGCTTAAGTTTCATACTGACAGGTGACTGATGCTGCATTAGAAGTGATAGATGCTGTCACTTTGATTAATGCTGAATTAGAAAATATACAGCATTAGTTAAGTGATCAAAACACTGCCACTTTACTGCCACTTATGTAGTAAGTTAAATATCTACTTTTATATTTTCCCCTTGCTATAAGGGAAAGTCTTTTCCTTCCTATTTACTGGCCCAAGGGGGAAATGGTTAAAGAAATATAACCAAAATTTTTCAGGAGAAACAAATCAAAGAGAGGGACCAGTGCACACCATCTTGGACACTTGGTAAACACACAGGCACAGATTTTGATGAAGATAAAATGTGGCAGGAGGAAGGGAAGGAACCATACTGACTAGGCTTGATGTCCAGGTGCACCATGCCAGAGCTGTGGATGTACTTAAGCCCCAAGGAAATTTGCAGAAGGATGTCTCTGAGTGTTGGCTCTTGGAAGTGATTACCAGACTTCATGTTTTCAGATACAGCAGCTTGCAAGCTTCCACCTGGGACAAAACAGAATAACCCCCTAGCATGAGCAAATGAGTGGGAATCTTGCAGGTGCAAGCATAGCAAATACTAAATAAATTTCTCATGACTGCATTCCCAAGTCTGGATTATTTTAGTGTCAGTGCAAAACATGAAACTGTCTGTCTTGTGTCTATACCGTATCTATGCTGGAAAGAAGAACTGCAGAACTTTTCGAGGAAAAGAAAATTCCAGTATCTTAGGGTATCCAACACATGGCTCTACAGCCTCAATTAGGTGCCAACTAACATTTTAAAACGTTTACTGAATTCTTGTACAGAAGGCCAGTTAAGCAACAATTAATCCCATGTCCATGTTAGACTAGAAGTTATAGGCCATTAGAATACAATAGGTTCTATATCCATTAAAAATATATCAAAAAATGAGAACATTTAATGATTTCCCACCCAAGAAAATGCTTAGCTCTATATATACTTGAATCCTATTTCACCCACGGTATTTGTACATCAGCTGTAGATTATATTATCCTTGTTGTCAATTAAAATATAAATCCTGGATTCACACACTACCTGCTCCTGGACACCCATCCTAAGGTATTAGATTACTTCCAAACACTGTTAGCATTCACCGGCAGGTTCTTCAAATTACAGTGTCCTGACTCCCATTGGTAGTTACAAAATTTATAACTACACATCACATATGTATCAGAATAATAGGAGCTGGGCATGGTGGCGCACGCCTGTAATCCCAGGACTCAGGAGACTGAGGCAGGAGGATCGCTGCAAGTTCAAGTCCAGGCTGGGCTGGGCTACACAGTGAGTTCAAGGCCACCTTGAACTACACAGTGAGACTCTGTCTCAAAAAAAAAGAAAAAGAATAATGGGGTCTGAGATGTTAATAAAATTTCTGAGGAAATCTGTACCTAAAATTATCCTTCATAAAACTGAATTTAAAGACTGATCTGTCATGCTAACATAGTTAAGCTCAGAAAGAATTACTCTGGACCTTTCAGAAACTCAGAGCACTAAAATAAGGAGTTCTAATTTTCTGAGCATTTTCTAAGGAAAGAATTTACACACTATAAATGACTTATTAAAGAGAAAGATTTTTTTGGATCTTGTTAAAAATTGTATTTGCCAGGCTGACTTCAAGCTCATGATGATCCTCCTGCCTCAGCCTCCTGAGTGCTGGGATTACAAGAGTGTGACACATGCCTGGCTGGATCTTGTTAAAAATGAAGTCCCTTCAAAACTAAGTTCGTAGGTGAGTTTATGAGGTGTCGACAGGAGGAAGAGTGCTACATGCATTAAGTGCTTGTTTCCCTGCCAGCCTGGGTGACCCTGCAGGGCGGGGACCACATCTGATTCACACTTCTTCTCCCAAGACCTGGCACATAATAAATATTTTGTGTCTTGAACGTTCATGCTGGCAACAGAGAGAAAAGAAAAATTAAGGATCCCTTAAAGGTAGAGAAAGAAAGCTGCCTCCTGGCGTACTTAGCAAGCCTTTACTGTGTTTTTACAGATAGAGGTGGAGATGTTTCTAATCCACTCAAGAGCTATAGTATGCAATAAGGACAACTGAACAGGTGCTAGCTCCACTTTTAAATACTCAGAAGCTCCACGTATAATTAGCTAAATAACAATGTTAGAAATTATTGAAAAGTACTCATCTCTGCTATAGCTAAAGGTGATCATCCACTACTAATAAAAGAGCACAATTAACTGCCTTTTATTAAATACTGTTAGTAAGGAAGTATTAACAGGCAGGGCGATTCTGAATCAACTCACACGGAGGCCTTCGCTCCATACCCCAAGGGAGCTCCCAGGGGTGACCTCTGTACCTACAAGCACTGTGCCCTAGAAGGAAATCCCCAGCTCCTGGGCAGCCCTTCTCAAACCACCTTTGTGAGACGGGCTGAGTTTCTTGCTTGAAGTAAAATAATGGTACTTTACCCTCTTAGTAAAAAGTTTAAAAAAAAAAAAAAAAAAAAAAACCTTTAAATAGACATTTATGTTTTCCTCTCTGCTGCTAGAGCCTAACATACCAAAACAGAGCAAATGAAACCAGCCAGGGCTACATAGTGAGTTCAAGGTCAGCCTAGACTTACCTAGCCTGTAATGCTTAGCTCTATATATACTTGAATCTCACTCTATGTATACTTGAGATTCTATTCAAAAAAGCAAATTATTTCCAACAATAACATAAAAAAGAGATTGAGAATTCAACAGGAAAAAAAAAGAATTTAATAGAAATATTTGGTTTACAAATTTGTATTTTTGCAATCTTCATTTTATGTTACTATCTATAGCAAGCATATTTTTCTGCAGTACAGTTGTGCCTTGTTTGATGGAAAAATACAACCAATATTTATGGTGTTCCACAGAGAACACTGGCTTGGATGGCACATTATTCAAACAAGTGGGAGAAACATTATTCTAGAACACCAAACTTTGGGACATTTCACTGATATATGCTGCAAGAAAATACTGCCTTTAAAGAGAGATTAATAGTCTAATCCTGAATCAGTCAGAATCCTGGGGTTTGTAGAAATCAGTTTACTACTGGAGACCTGTTAGATTTCTGAGGATGTCCTAGAAGTGACTTACAGAGGAGCTTGGCAAGGGTAGGGAGAAGGAGGGAACACTTAATTGGTTTAGGGCTCAGGAGCAGATAGTAAGGGAAATTAGATAACTAGTATCTTCTAAATTAGCCATCTAATATATGTCATCTATAATTTAGCTAATATTAGTCATCTATAGTATCATATAAATTAGTCATCTAATTTATAATCTAAGTTATCTAGATCATCCAACCTAAATTAAAACTACAAGTGTACATGTTCCGGCCTAACTGCTATGATACGCTGGGGGAAAGAATAGGCAACAGGGAAGTAGAACATGAGAAAGAAGTAGGAAGGAAGGCAGAGGGTGTAGGGAAGAAGAGAGCAGAAAGAATGAACAATGGAAAAGCACAAAGGATGTGGATTATATTTTTGCAAAATCAAAGTTACACTTCAATTGGCAAGTCCTCAATGAAGTTAGCGGGCTACCATGATGAAGAAATAATTCCCTAGAATCATCCACATCCAATTTGAAATCCACTGCTGGGCTTTCCAGGCCCTCTCTACTCTCCCCATCTACTACCTTGATCAGATTCCTGACTACAGGGTCTCTCCAGTCATGTGAAATTCCTGCTCTCTGGGAGAGCAGAGGCACCCCCAGTGCCACGCCATTTGATGGTATCCTGTTCCATTTCCTGATACTCCCTCTAAATTTCCTATACTCTAGTAAGCCTTATGCAACTTCTCATTCAAGTTACAGCAGCTTTATGAAAGCTACTTAGTAGCAATAGAGCTACTTCATAGCAACTCTTGTTGAGTTTTTACTGTATATCGGGTATTGGCACTGTGATAGCATTTGGCATATATTGTTGCTAATTCTCAACTACTCCCTTAGGTAAGTGTTATCCTCCTGATATTAAGTGACATCCCAGCAGTTATACAGCTAGTGAGTAGCAGATTTGGACTTTGAACCCAGATCTTCCTGACTTTAAGATCCTTGCCTCTTCCAGCTCCTCTTCATCTTCATCTTCTCTGACAGCTTAGTTATCCATAGTTGAATCAGCTAGCTTTGCTCCCATTCCCTCACGTAATCAGCTTAACAGAGTACCCGGAGCAAAGCTCCTTGAACATAAGGACTTTATCTCATCCTAGAGTATTTCCCTACCTAGAGCTTCATACAGTGTTGAGCCTATAGAAGGTGCTCAGATGCTGATATAAATTATAACATGATTTTTAATAGGAACAATCTTGGGCTTTTTGAAAATTCTGAAATCTTTTTTTTTTTTTTTTTGTACCAGGAATCAAACTCAGGACCTTGTACTTGCCAGGCAGGCACTATGCTACTGAGCTATGTCCCCAGCCCCAGAAAATTCTGAAACCTTTATATTATCCCCAAACCCAGTTGAAAATAAGTTTTGCTTTATTAATTTTTATTTGATATTATCTTTGTTAATAGAGAAATGTCATGAACTAAAATCAATCTTTCTTGTAGAAAGAAGAAAAATAAAAAGAATAGGGAATACAGGTTTCACTAAGAAGACATTAAAAAAAGAGGGCATTAGGTTGGGAAGATGATTCTCAGTCTCTCAGTCATGAGCATAAGGAAAAGATTCATTCTTTCCCCAGATAGGCTATTAGAAAAGGAAGTTTGGTTTGAATTTGTAAGCAGAAAAAGCCTTACAAATATCACAGGTAAGAATGCGAGGAAATCTTATCTACAAGGAAATGAGAAATGCCAAGTCATTATTTTGCAGAATGTGTGCACCATTTTGCTTTAAAAACTTACCTACTTGTTCACTTCTTATATAATGGTGAAGCTGTATCACTCAAAAGCCAGCCTGGACATATGTACTTGGGGCCATCTGGTGCTTACTAAAATTGCTAAAAGGTAGACTATACTGTTAAATCAACCCAGAGTGAGTGTGGTTTTCAATTTTTTTCTTTTTTTTTTTTTTTTTGGCTTTTTGGCTTTTTGAAACAGGGTCTCACTATGCAGTTCAGGCTGGACTTGAGCTCACTTTGTACCGTAGGTTGGTCTCGAACTTGCAAAGATCCTCCTGGTCAGCCTCCAAAGTGCTGGGATTACAGGCGTGCACCACCACACATGGCATTTTTTTGGTACCAGGAATCGAACTCAGGACCTTGCATTTGCCAGGCAGGTGCTTGTGCCACTGAGCTATATACCTGGCCTGTGGTTTTCAAATATTACTGTGGCCAAAATGTAGATTGCTAGTCCTTAAAGTAAGGTCAAGCGTTTGTTCAATTTGTAGTCTATTTTCCCACTGAACATTTTGATGAAAAAAATCTCTCCAAGGCTAACAACACATAAGTGCTGTCACTGCAGCCTCTTAATCCCAGATTGGAATTATGTTAAACCAAAATACTACTGTGGTCTAAGTAGCCCTCTGAAATGTCACAGCAGTTACTATGCGGTCCTAAGGGGCATAGGAGAAAACACCTGAAGTCACTAAGTTCTGTCCCTGCACCTCACCTCGTGCCTTTACCTGGGGTCGAGCACCAAAGCTTGAAGGTAAGATGCAGGAAGAACGACGAGCAACCCCCAACTGAGGAGTCCACTTGACTATTACCCAAAAGGTGTCTCTGTATCTGAAACCCCAGCTCTTCCCAAAATGATATCACTTATATTTTTCAGAATACCTAGCAAATGGTAAAACGAATATTTACCATTTAAAGTATTAGGGTAGCCAGGCAGGGTGGTGCATGCCTATAATCCCAGCACTCGGAAGGCTGAGGCAGGAGAATCATTGCGAGTTCAAGGCCAGCCTGGGCTACAAAATGAGCACAAGGCCAGCCTAAACTGCATAGTGAAACCCTGTTTCAGAAAGAGATAGATAGGTAATTAGGGTGAAAGCTCCCTGGTTAAGCATTATGTGCAAAGAGAATGGTAACTTCTATGTATGAGCTATGTACCAGCTTTGAAAGAAATGCGTGTGCTCCTAGCAATTCCTTTCCAACTCAACTATTTTCTCACACTCTGTGTTTCCAAGCAAGACTATGGTACAGACACTTTGGCCATAACATAACTGTGCTCAGCATAAACTATGAGGAGGCAAAGTTTATTTCTGAAGATTTGCAGAGTAATCTCCCTCTGTACAGTCCACATACTCACCATTGCAGTACTCATTCTGAATGATCACATAGTCATTTTCTGCCCAGGAGGAATAGTAGCGTACCACATGGGGGTGATGCCCAAGCACTGCATGAGCATAAACTTCACGTAAATGCAAATTTCTAAGAGACAGAAAAACAATGAAAAAAATTAAGATAGTATACATTTAAAAGTTCTTTAAAGATAAGTGGCATTAACAACGGCAGAACAAAACCCGAGAGTGGTGGTGCACACCTCTAATCCCAGCACCAAGAGGCTGAGGCATGAGGATTGCCATGATTTCAAGGCAAGCCAGGGCTACATAATAAGTTGAAGGCCAGCCTGACCTCCATAGCGAGAACTTGTCTCAAAAAATAAAATAAAATAAGATAAAATAAAATAAAGAGTGGCAGAACATTTATTGGTTGCTTATTACATGCTTACTACTTTGTAAGGTGTGATAAAAACTACAATGATTGTTTAAATTTTTTAAGTGTACTACAATAAAAGACATTGCCTAGAGAGCAGGACGCCTGGCTTCTGAATTGAATTAAGCCTTCCTTGTGGTAATGAGGAAAGCGCAGTGACCACCCGGCACAGAAGCTGCAGCAGGTTTAAACATGGGTGATATTAAGAAAGGCAAGATTTTTGCACAGAAGTGTGCCCAGCGCCACACTGTTAAGAAGGGAGGCAAGCGTAAGACCGGGCCAAAGCTCCATGGTCTCTGGGCGGAAGACAGGTCAGCCTGCTGGATTCTCTTACGCGGATACCAGTAAAAACAAAGGTATCACCTGGGGAGAGGATACAGGAGTATTTGGAGTATTTGATGGAGTATTTGATGGAGTATTTGGAGAATCCCAAGAAGTACAGCCCTGGAACAAAAATGATCTTCGCTGGCATCAAGAAGAAGGGAGAGAGGGCAGACTTAATTGCTTACCTCAAAAAGGCTACTAATGAGTAATAGTCCCTGCCTTATTTATTACAGAACAGAAATGTCTCATGTACCATAATTGAATAGATCTCATACACCACAATTGAGATCATGAGTGGCCTGATAGAATATTTTTGCTGGACAGTCCTGATTTAAGTAAAATTGGCATGTAGTTAAATGGATATCTTTTTTTCTCCAAGTTTTGATAGTAATTTCAGTTCAGTAAATACTATCATTGTTTTCCCTTTCTAAGTATATGGTTGGACTTGATTAGTAATGTTCGACTTTTCACAAAGACTGAGAATGTCATCTCAAAACTTACTGAAGGTTGGTTTTATATTTAGATTTATGTAATTGGTTCTATGAATATGCTCAAATATGGAGAAATCCCTCATTGTCTCAAAACCAAGCAAGACTCCCCTGTTTGTGCTTATGAGCCTGTTAAAGGGAGTGGTTGAAGACAAGAAAGCAACGTCTATATTTTTGGTCTTGACTATGCCAATTTAATTAGAATTCCCTGTATCTAAAAAAGTTCTGCCTTTTACTTACAGAAAGGCATTTTAGTGTGGTGTATGTATAATACCAAATAAAGAATATTTAATTAGAATTTAATTTAATTAGAATTTAATTAGAATTTCCTGTATCTAAAAAAAGTTCTCCCTTTTACTTATGGAAAGGCATGTTAGTGTGGTGTATGTATAATACCAAATATAGAATATTTAACATTTCTCACATTTTAGAGTTGATCTGTAAGTTCAGATCCTTTTTAAAGTTAGCATGATATAATAGCAAGTTAGATTTTACTTTGGAATTCTTTAGGTCAGACTGAGTTATTATTCAGGATAATATTTAAACAGCTGTTTAAAAACACAAGACTGAAACTACTGTTGTATGTGTGATTGGTAGTGGTGCTTCCTGTCAGCTCATTAGAAGGATTAAAGTGGGGAAGGTACAAGATGAGCACAAATTTGTATGTGCCCATGATACTTAATTAAAAGTAAATCAGAATGAAAAAAAAGACATTGACATTAATCCCCTCATAATACTCCCGCCAAATATGTTCATTTTGAACACATTTATTCCATCATGCTTGACACTTTCTGAAGCAGCTCTGGAGACCTAGAATAGCAGAAAAAATCCTATGTAACAAAAACAAAGGAGGTTTTGTGATCCCAGACTTCAAGTCACAGTACAAAACTATAGTAATAATTTTTAAAAAACCATCACCATATTGCAAGAACAACTCCATATTGCAAGATGCAACTCCAAGCACGTTCAGCTGCCTGATCTTAGATGATGGGACTAAAAACTTACGCAAGAGGAAAGACAGCCTCTGACAAATGGTGTGGGAAAACTGGCTATCCACATGGAGGAGACTGAATCTAGACTCACATCTCTCAGCATATACTAAACTAAGGTCAGGGGCTGGGGATTTAGCTCAGCGGCAAAAGCGCTTGCCTGGCATGCGCAAGGTCGTGAGTTCGGTTCCCGGTACCAGAGAAAAACGAAAAAAAAAAAAAAATAAATAAACTAAGGTCAAAATAGATTAAAGATCTATACGTAAAACAGGAGCATTAGTCTACTAGAAGATAAAATGGGTGATCTTGATGACATAGGTGATGGTGAGGACTTTCTGAGCGGAACCCCAACTGCACAGGAAATGGGACCAAGAACCAAGTGGGATTATAACAAGTTGAAAAGCTTCTGCACAGCAAAGGAAACAGTGAGGAGACAAGCTATGGAATGGAAAAAATTTTGCCAGCTATTCCTCGGACAGAGGACTAATACCTAGAATATATAAAGAACTTAAAGAACTTAGACCCATCCATAATAAAGGACTCAATCAAAAAAAGGGCAACTGAAATAAATAGATACTGCTCAGAAGAAATATAAATGGCCAAGAAAGACATGAGAAAACATTCAACATCTTTGCCCACCAGAAGAATGTGAGTGAAAACAACACTGAGGCTCCATCTTACTCCAGAAAGAATGACTATCTTCAAGAAATGAAATAAATGCTGGCGAGGCTGTAAGGAAAAAGGAACCCTTCTATATTGTTGTTGGGAATGTAAACTAGTACTACCATTTCGGAAGTCAGTATGGAAGTGCCTCCAAAAGCTAAAACTAGAACTTCCATTCAACCCACGTATTCCCATCCTAGGTATCCTCCCCAGAGTTAGAGACATATTACAGTGATATGTGTATACCCATGTTTATAGCAGCACAATCTACAATAGCTAAATATTGGAAATAGCCTTTATATCCATAAGTAGATGAAGAAAATGTGGTGTTTATATACAATGGAGTACTACTGTGTCTTAAAGAAGGATAAACTTGAGGCATTTGTAGCAAAGTGGATGCACCTTGAGACAATAGTATTGGATGAATTGGATCAGACACACAAGCTTGGGTAATACGTGGTTTATATGAAAATCTCAAAACATAAATAAGGAGAAAAATAATAGCTGGCTAATGGGGTAGTGGGAAATAGGGAGATGGCTCTTTTGCAGATGGGAGGGGGGGCCTAGAGATGGAGGGAGGGGAAGGGAGGGGAAGGAGATGAAAAAGAATTGTAGGGCCAGGGATACAGCTCTGTGGCACAGTGCCTGCCTAGTAAGCACAAGGTCCTGAACGCTATTCCCAGTACCAAAAAAAAAAAAGTGTTGTGTGGGTATACCAGCTCCCCACAAGGAATATGATGGTTGTGTACTGCAGACATGAGTAATAAAAAATAAAAACTGAAGGAAAAAAAAGGCAAGAACAGTGGGATAATTGTGTTTGAAACGGGGGACTATTTTGAAGACAATAACTACGTGCCTTTTACTGCGATAAATCTGCAATTTAAACGTTCACCATGTTTATCACACCTCGTATCATGTTTAACATTTATATCTGGTTGGTAAGATACAACAGATAGGATGGAATCTCTAGAAAGTAAATGAAAAACATACATACATACATACATACATAAATAAATAAATAAATTTAAAGAATGGGAAAATAAAAGACAAGTACATGACCGGCCCAAAGCCAAACTAGCAGTGGTAGACCAAAGAGCAGCTGCATTCCAGAGTCCTGTTGTCTTTTACTGAGCATAGCATGTGGTTTTTTTTTTTAAGTCTTCATTAACAGAGCCTCATGTTTCATGTCACTGTATTACAACATAAAAGCCTTAATGGGTTTAGTAAGAAGGCCACCACAGCGCTGGATTGTGGCTACTGTAAGGAGCCTCTGTCTCCTCTAGGAAGGCCAATCATTAGCATCAGTGTTAAACTCAGCCAGTATCATAGAGTCACAGGCACAGCCTTGAGGAAGGATATTCGTTATACAATAGGAAAGCCTAACACAAGCAAAACACAGTGCTCAGTTTCAGTATAAAGAGGAAGAGTTCTAAAGCCTGTCATTTTGGATCCAACACGGTATTACATCCACAGACTTGGTAAAACCTGAAAATTTGTTTTCCTTGAGATCAAGGAAGAATTTTGGAACCATTACTTCTGGGAATTCTGGGAATAAAAGGTAAACTTTTGTTAATAGTTTTCTTTGCCTATAGTTGCTGACATGACTGCTGAACTCATTACTAATACGAAGTATTAGAAGCCAGTAAATTAACAATAACTTCCCACCTGGCAATAATTGCTGATGAACTTGTTACAGGCAGCTGAGTTAGAGAAAAATACTATAGGCAGTCAGATGGGGCCAGGCCTTTGAAGAGCCAACATGAAAGACAAGATAAGATACCTGTGGGCCAGACCTCAAGACAAAAGGACTGAACAAATGCACCCACATACCTCCCTAGGTGCGAACATCAGGGATTGATTTTCTAAATAGGTAGCAGCCACCTTCAAAAAGCCAGAAAGAGTCACTAGCTCACCCCCCTACAGTAAAATCCCCTGTTCGGTATTCATACCAGCTTGCTACATGACTCTCTTCCCCATTTGATCCCTGTTTACTCAATTTTACCTAAACAATTATACTTGTAATCTTATTGTTTAACCATAGTTTTGTCCCACCTCATGCCAACCTTGTAATTTCCCATTTCCCCCGCCATCTTGGACCCACCTCGCCTCGTGATTTTGTTCTATAAAAGTCCCTAGAAAAGACAGAGTCTTGGGCAACCCACTCGGGGTCCCCTTCTGTCCCTGTCTCGGACAGAAGCTTTCTTTCCCTCAATAAATATATTCTGCTCTTAGGCTCCATTGTTCCTAAAATTCATTCTTCGATTTTAGAGAACACGAACTCTGAACTCGTCCCAGATATCGTTCAGGTTGGGAGTTTTTATTTTCCTGTATCAAACTGAACAGATACCAGATCATCATTCCATAAATCTTTCCATTAAAAAAGAGACCAAAGCTTTGTGCAGTGGCAGTATCGTAGCCAATGAGGTTTAGCCAAGGCGCGATTATTGCTAATTGAAAAAGAGACCAGTAGTAGAAAGCAAAAGCTAAGAGATCCACAAAAAAATACAACAGGATCTGTAATTATCATAGTCTACTTTTGGAAACAACATCGCTGCTCTGAAAACTCAAAAAGGTCATGAATGAGAAATGACAGACAATAGGGGGATGACTTAAAAAACAACAAAAAAGCAGCAAATGAGTGGTATCAGTGCTGTTGAACTATTTTGACATGAAACAGCTCTCTGAATCCAAGTCATACTGGCCGTACACGTCAAAGGTACTCACTCGTTTGATAATGCCGCCAGAGGTTTTGTAGAGCGCTTTATTGCATAAACACATCCATCCAGCCTCTTAATACACTTGTAGACAACACCAAATTCCCCAACTCCAATTCTTTCTAGCTCCAAGAATTCCTTTTCATAGCGGTAAGCCATGTTAGTTTCTCGTATAACACTTTTCTAAAATATTTTAATAAAAAAGAGAATAATTATTCCTCACCTTGTAAGCAATAAAATGGAACCGTATTACATTTCTAAATTGCTTTATGTTTTCCAGAAAAAAACCTTCTGAGCCAAATTAATAGGTTCTATTTATGTCAGTATTTACAGTAGTAAGAACCACCCCACACCAATTTCTATCTTTTCTGTCTTCTCTATGTTCTTTTTAACCTTCCACACAATTCTTTACTTACCTTCTTCACTTTTTAAAAAATATTATCTCCTCCATCAGGTCATTCTATTCTATTCTACTGTATTACTCCTATTCTATTCTATTCTATTCTGTTCTAATGTGTTCCTTCAGGGAAGGTATCTTCTCACACCCAGAACTACTGTCCTGGACTGAAGGAATAGCAAGAATTCTGGGAAATATTTGAAACAAAATAAAACAAGTCCTTCCATTTGACTCTCTTCTCTACCTTTCTCAAGTTCTGGATGCTGACACTTACATTTCAAGTTGAATAACTATCTTGTTCCAATTTGTTTTCAAAAAAAACCTTGGTCTAGAGAACAAAATTGTCAGATTAATTCAGAAGACGGTGTATGCTCAGGTAGAGCAAATGCTCCCCCTACTGGAAAACTAGCAACATCACTTTTTCCCAGGTAGTTAAACCCAGGCAAATCATTGCACACCTTAATCAATTTTTCTGTCTAGGGCTGGGGCTATGGTTCAGTGGCATAGTGCCTGCCTGGCAAGCACAAGGTCCTAAGTTTGATTCCTGGTACCACTAAAAAACAAATCACCTAATTTTTCTGTCTAAAGTGAAGATTATAGTGATTATTCCAGAAGGTACTTTTCAATATTATATGAGGATATACAATATTTGGCCGGGCGTGGTGATACACGCCTGTAACCCCAGCACTCAGGAGGCTGAGGCAGGAGGATCGTTGTGAGTTTGAGGCCAGCCTGGGCTACAAAGAGAGCTCAAGGCCAGACTGAACTGCACAGCAAGACCATGTCTCAAAAAGAAAAAAAAGAGATATATATATATGTGTGTGTATATATATATATAAAATATTCTGTTATACATATGATATGCAATATATACCTTAGTATAAATTCCAAGACCATAGAAAATGTTTAATAAAATTATTATGATAAAAAATCTCCATAAGGCTGGGCATAGTGCTGCATGCTTATAATCCCAGCACTCAGGAGGCTGAGGCAGGAGTATCACTGTGAGTTTGAGGCCACGCTGGGCTAAAGTAAGTTCAAGGCCAGCCTGAACTGCATGGTGAAACTTTGTCTTAAAAAGACAAAAAAAAAAAAACCAACCTCCATAAATCACTGTAAATCTAAAATTCAATTTGTCTCCCAAGTAATCTTTTCTCAGTGTCCAAATTACCAATAATTTTTCCCTAACTTTAGCAGTTTAAAAAATCTTGACTCTTATTAGCTCATTTTTAGCATCCAGTTGTAGTCATTTTTATCAGCAAGATCTATAATTCCCAGTGTCCTTAGCCAATCTCAAGCTGGGCTCTTCTGTCTAGACTTGCTGTGCTGTTAACCCTCTTTCCAACTCCTTCTAGTCAAGAATTGTTTCTGCAAAATGGTTTTCCATGATAAGTTCAAACTTTTAACAATTAGAAGAAAAGGTAAACATTGTTTCCATCGTCAAAAGACATCTAAACACTAGCAGTTATAACACCATCTAACTTTCTTTGATTAACTGGCAATACATAGTTGTGATCATTCAGCATATAACATTTTGAGTCTTTTATATACTGGACATTAAACAAGGGCATATTTTCCTATATTACAAACATCTTAATGGAAATTTAATTTTCTACTGATATAAAACTAATTAACCCACCGGGCATGGTGGTGCACGCCTGTAATCCCAGCACTCAGAGGCTGAGGCAGGAGGGTTGTTGTGAGTTCGAGACCTGCCTGGGCAACAGAGTGAGCTCAAGGCCACTCATAGCAAGACCGTGTCTCAGAAAGACAAAACAAAACAAAACAAAATCCCAAAACTAATTAACCATTCTATTATTGGATATTTAGTGCCCCTATTGTTTTGCTATTACAATTAAGATATACCAGATATTTCTAGGAATAATATTTACAGTACAGTTTTCTTAGATTACCAGATGAAGGATGCTCTATCAAAGTTTGCAGACATCATAAAAAATGAATACATTTAAGAGTTAAAATTTTACATCTACAGCTCTGAATCTATGCCATTTTTCTCCATTCTATTTTTCCATTTGGGAACCAAAAATCTTCATTTTCCAATCACTTCTCTGTCCCATAAGAGTAAAAATTTTCCCTGGATCAAAAAATGAAAGCAAAAAACCTTTAATTAAAAATACTCTAGGTAATAGTTTAGCCATATACACATCACACATCACCCGGTTAAGAATATAAACCCTGAGCTAGAGCCCAGACAAATTCAGTTGCGATGCATATTGGTGAAGCTGTAAAGTGTGTGGGGGTAGACAAGAAAGAGAACACCCTGAGAAAGGAGGAAGATGAGGAGCAAAGAAGGGAGAAAGCATTAGGAGAGGAAAGACAGAAGGCGGAGCGTGAGGATACAGGAGGAGAGATGGAGGTGGGAATAAGGAGATGCAGGAGAGAGAATAAGATAAAACGCCTATGTTGTCACAGTTGTACCAAAGAACCATGCTTACCTTGGCAGGAAACCCTCGTAATTCGCCTTGCTCTGCACCAGCTTCCTCACTAAGAAAAAAAAAAGTATCTATGCATGATTATGATTAACAGACTTGTTAAGCCTCGTACTATGCTAAGTTCTGGGACTGTCACAGCAAGTAAGAAAATTCCTTCCCCTCTTTGCTTTCAACGTGGGGGCAGAGATAACCAGGGAACGTCAATGGAAGGATGTAAGACAGGAAAAGAACAAGACATCAAAGGATACCATGGACAGTGCCCAGCAATGTAATTATTCCAAGAGAGAACCGCTTTCCCAGCGGAGAAGATATGGAAGTTAAGATTCCAAGGATGAGTGAGACCTCGGTAAGGAAAAGGCATGGGAGTCTTAGGCAAGTAGAACACCGTGTTCTCAGAACTGGAAGTAACTAGGGGCACAGAGGACCCATTAACATGTAAGTGGTTATTATTATCCCCCACTGAGCTAACCAAGGCAGAGAGAGGTCGGATGACTCTAGGTTATACCCTATGTGACAGCACTGGGATTTGAAACCAAGTCTGACCCCAAAGCCACCTGCTCTTCACTGCCACAGCATTCTTTCCAACACTCACCTCTCCCAGAACCTGGCTTCTCGGGTTGGTTCACAGGTAGACTTACGTACTGTACAAATTAAGTACAGACATGGCTAAGAGGTCTTCAATTGCTTTCCAATAAACAGAAGTCACCAACAAACATGCTCTTGTATGAGTGGCTGTGTTCTGTTTGTTTGTTTTGATTTTTTTCCAGTACCTGGAATTGAACTCATGACCTCGCACTTGCCAGGTAGGCACTGTGCCGCTGAGCTAAATCCCCAGCCCTGTGGCTGTGTTCTGGATCTTTAGGCAAGGTTTCAATTTATAGGTCAGCCAACTAGATTTCTCTTTTAAAGTACAAGGTAGAAACTGGGGGACACTACATTCATAGAAATGAACTGATGAAAATTTGTGCCCTAAATTTATTTATTTATTTCTTTATTTATTGGTATGAGAATTGAACTCAGGACCTGATGCTTGTCAGGTAGGTGCTGTGCCACCGAGCTACATCCCTGGCCCTCTGCCCTACATGTAACACCAGCTTCTGATACTTTATAAAATGACAATACCACAATAAATAAGGGAGAGAAATACTGTCTCCAAAGCTGTGAGTGGTTACTACAATAACACCACTTTTGTTTCCAGGAATCAAATCTTTACCTGCTCGCTTCAGAGGGAGCCACTGATTCTAATGATTTTTAAAGATTCAAGAATTAACTAGGCATGGTGGCGCACACCTATAATTCCAGCACTTGGAGGCTGAGGCAGGAGGATCACTGTGAGTTTGAGGCCAGCCTCAGCTACAAAGTGAGTTCAAGGCCAGCCTGAAATGCATAGTGAGACCCTGTCTAAGTAAGACCAAAAAATAAGAATTAAATCCAGTAGAATTCTTGGTATCCAAAGTATACTGGGTATACTTGTGCTGAACTCCTGTTTACTTAAGATTCAAGAGACAGTGTTAAGAAAAAAACCAAAAAAAAAAAAAAAAAAAAAACAAAACCTACTTTTGTCTCAAGGCTCAATAATAGTTATTGATTCCAAAGGAAAAATTCAACATGAGAGGTTAAATTCTCTGGAGAGTTGTGATTGCTGCTGTGCATTTGCTGAGCATATGTGAACACAAATGATTGCCCCATTTTAGAGGTGCTTCCATCCTGTAAAAAGGAAACATCAGGAACAAATACCCCTGAGCAACCTGTGCAGTCCTTATTCAGATGGTTTCTACAATTTTTTTTTTTTTTTTTTTTTTTTTTTGGTACTAGGAATCAAACTCAGGACCTTGCTCTTGCCAGGCAGGCACTTATGCCACTGAGCTATATCCCCAGCCCTTGGTTTCTCCATTCTGTGGCCTTTGTGAAGAGGGCAGTTTGGCTTTCCATTTTTTAGCACCTTTGAAAATGCAACTCTTGGAGCTGGGGATTTAGCTCAGCGGCACAGCGCCTGCCTGGCAAGCACAAGGTCTTGAGTTCTATTCCTGGCACTGGGAAAAACAAAAAACAAAAAAAAAGAAAGAAAATGCAGCTGTCTTTTTCTCTGCAGCCTTTCACCACCTGCAGAGAAGTTCAAATGCTTTGTCTATAGCTCCCGTCAGCGGCTGCTCAAGCTAGACTCAGAGCAGCCACATACTATTGGAAATGGGAACTACACCTTCCCCAAGTGCTGGCCTCCTGTTAACCAGAGGAGACTCCTGGAATGCAGGCCTGAACCCACCCAACTTTCTAATGGAAGTCAGAGAGCTGATGCTCACTCCACCCTGCTGCCTTATCAAGAAGCCAGCTGCAGTGCACATGAGGGTGGAACCATGCCAGAATCTCTGGACCACATTAGCCCAGGGAGGGGGGAATATATAAACATATTTCAGTTTTACTTAGACAGTTATTGTTTCTAATCTTTAATGCCCTCTTCCTACTCCTTGACCATAGGAGTTCTCAAAAGTTAGAGACAAACTGCGCACTTACGTATCTCCTGGGGTTTTCCTCTTGCCCATTGATTGAAGGAATAATTTCTTATAGGACTCAGGGGTGAAAGGATTAACCTTGACGAGAGACAGTGAGGTGGCCTCATCCATGAAGGGAGGAGGTGTGAGCCACAAGGGCTTAGCACTTCGGGGAAGGACCTTCCCTGTTGAAGAAATCACCAGCTGGCTCAGCAGACTCTAAGCATGACAAAGGCAAGTTAGAATAGAGTTAGCAAGAAAAAACGTTCCGTATCAGCAAGTTAATATTTGAGCCAAAGAACATTACTGCTAAAGGGGGCATTAAACATGATCTGATTCTGTGGAAACTAGTTGAGTTGTAACTGGTGCTCTTATGGAACCCAGCCTCTAAATACAGTATTGTCTTGTTTGCTAGAGACGGGGTCTCACTGTAGCCCAGCTAGGCTCAAACTAATGGTGAACCTCCTGCCTCAGCCTCCCAAGTGCTGGGATTGTAGGCATGCACCACTACATCTGGCTACGGTCTCTAAATATTCCGATGCATGAAGTCAGCACAGGAATCTGTACTTCTGTTAATCTCTATCCCTTTGCCTGGGCAACTGTGCTGGCTAGCTATGAAATTCACCAATTCTCATCCTACTTCCAAGTTTTAAAAAATGAGGACATTTAAACAAAATCCTTTGTTTAAACAGAAAACACTGTATATAAAAAAAAAACACCTTGTCTTTATGTTCCCATAGTTAATACTTTAACTTCCCTTCAGTTATTCATCCAAATATCTATTTGGTGCCTACTAAGTAGCAGTTACTGTGACAGATATTGAGGGGTACAAATGAATTGTAGCTCTTAAGGAAAACAGTCCATTAACCAGCAGTTTAGTCTCTGAAATAAGCATTTTTATAAAGGAAAGATTTCATGGTCTATCTAAACGTGAAAAGAGAGGCTCCCAATTTCACTTCAAATATAGCACTTAAAATATTTCACTTAAAATATAGCATAGATCTCCATGAAGTAGAGTAAAGAGATTGAAAAATAGTACTCAAAAGCAATGTCTTAAGATTTGAGGATTCTGAGCCGGGTGTGGTGGTGCACAGGAAGCTGAGGCAGGAGGATCATTGTGAGTTTGAGACCAGCCTGGGCTACAAAGTGAGGTCAAGGCCAGCCTGAACTGCATAGCAAGATGCAAGACCCTATCTCAAAAAGACAAAAAAAAAAAAAAAATTGATGGCTCTGCAGTCATTGCAACCAGCTAAATGTGTGTACGTGGTACCGGAAGAGGGCATAAGCCTAACCCTAACTAAACCTAACCCATAGTGCAACGCGAAAGGTCAGTGAGAAAGAATTCTAAGGCAGCACTGAGTGTCAGGGGCCAGAGGAATAGCCTTGCTGTAGGTCTGACAAGTACACAGTAGCATACTGGTGCTGTTTTGGAACTTCAAGGTGCAAGCATTGTACCGTGAGGCTCTTTATAAAAGAATTCTGACAATCTCTGCCCTGACCCTTCAATATAAAAGCAGAAGCCAGACTACAATATGACTCATTAAGAATATGAGTCTACAAATAGTGGACTCATAAATCTTCAATAAATGATTGATGTAAACAGAAACATAAGAAGTCACCAAGTGCACACAGTAATATGCCTTTTTTTTTAAGTGAAGAAAAATATGTTAGGCTGGGGATGTAGCTCAGGGATAGAGTGCTTGCCTAACGTGTGCGAGAGTTCTGCACACATCTTACAGTTTGTAGAGTGAATAATCTTGAGGGATTTGGTCAAAGCCCTCACTGACAAACTCAGGAGTTTTCAGTAAGCTTATCGGAGGACGGCTTGTTGGTTCAGAATGACACTATACGATGTTTTCTGTTATCAATGTGACTTGGAAAGTGAACTTCGAATGATAGCAGATTGTTCCCTGAGAAATGACTTTTTGTGATGCTCTCATGTAGGGAGTAAAACACATCTGTGACATGAAGTGATGAGCACCCACACCTGGAAGGCTGCACAGAGCCAGGGAAGACAACATCAGAATTTCTCGTCTGGAAATACGAAACCAGTAGAATCTGGGAGCTCCTCCTGCGATTTGGGGAAGGCTGGAAGCCCATGAAAAGGAGGTCTGCATGGAGAAGGCAGCTTGGATTCTGAAGATGACAGAGGTTGAGAAAAGAAACGTGCTGTAAGGCGTATCATAAATCCCCCAGTCACCACTCTGTACAGATGACTGAAAGGGACCAGCGAGTGTGGGGGTAGCTCCTTGACGGCTGAAAATGATAAAGCAGCAGTCACACAAAACATGTTATAGGCACACGCCTGTAATCCCAGCACTTGGGAGGCTGAGGCCGGAGGATCGTTGCAAGTTCGAGACCAGCCTGGGCTACAAACTGAGCTCAAGGCCAGCCTGAACTGCACAGTGAGACCTTATGTCAAAAAGATTAAAAAAAAAAAAAAAATTAGAGTATGGAGCTGGGAACAACTTTAAGGTCCAGCTGGTACCATAAGTGCCCCGGAGCTTCATTCTCTTTACAATGTTCCAGTCACTGGTGGTCAGCTAGCGTTCAGTGCATTTAGCCACATGTACCTTGCCCTCTCTGTAGAATGCCATCTATCTGTAAGTAACTCTGCGAGGGGTCCCTTATGGAGAACTGAAGTTGATTCCACGTGATCTCCGGTTCTGCCTCTTGGGCAAGGCTGAACCAAAACACCCCTTCTTTTCCTGTGCATCCTTGTCCTCAGCATAACACCGATTAGCAGCACTCTCCCTTCTCTCCTCTTCCCCTCCTCAAAACTCTATTTTCATAAAATATGAACTTTCTCACTTGCATTTCCAGCTTCTTTTGCTAGCTCTAATCTCTGCCTATGTTTTGAATTTTGGCATTAGCCAAGATTTCTAACTTGCACATTTCTTTTCTTACTCAGCACATAATTATGTGACCTTGTCCCCAAACATGGCTTACGCAGTTTACTCAATGCCATAGCTATTCAAATATGGATCTCTGACTTCAGTTCATTTCCTATACCCCGGACTCTTTTTTTTTTTTTTTCTTGAGACTGGGTCTTACTGTGTAGTTCAGGCTGGCCTTGAACTGACCATGTAGTCTAGGTTGGCCTCAAACTTACAATGATCCTCCTGCCTCAGCCTCCCAAGTGTTAGGATTACATGTGTGCCACAACACCCAGTGACCCTGAACTCATTTACCCAACTGTTTACACCCCATGCTTTTCTCCAAACCTACACATCCTCTTGTGTTTCTTAGCTTGATTCAAAGTAACCTCTAGCTCTTCAGCCAATCAAGAACCTCCTCAGTTATCCCTCCCGGTCCCTCACGCTCTCCATCAAGTCAGTTATAATTCTTGAGCCTCTCTCACCTCCACTCTCCACTCCTGCCCTAGTTCAGACCCTTGTCTGTTTCAACAGAGCTATTGTAAACACTGCTTAGCCTCCGAACTCTATTCCGGCCCAGTCCATCTCAAACATGAAGACCATGATTTTTCTCAAAGCTCAATGGCTCTTTCAGTTCTCTCAGGAAAAAATCCTTTCAGGAAATCTCTTGGCCTAGCTCTTGCCTGCCTGCTCTGGCCTCACTTTCTACCTCTCATACACAGACCCGTTGCACCAAATGAGATGCATTTTTCCAAGTACAGCATGCTCTTTACTCTCCATAACTGGGAAAATACTTTTCCCTTTGCCTTCAGTTCTCATTCTCATTTGTTCATTTAGGAGCAGTTTCTAACGGCAGTACAGAAGCTGGGCGTGGTGGTGCTGCCTGTCATCTCAGCACTCAGGAGGCTGAGGCAAGAGGATCACTGCGAGTTCAAGGCCAGCCTGAACTACATAGTGGGATGCTGTCTCGAAGGAAGGAAGGAAGGAAGGAAAGAAGGAAGGAAGGAAGGTCCCCAAATTACAAACAAGTTCCACTCTGGGAGACAGTTCATAAGTCAGATAAGTCAGATTCATTCATAATCCAACAAAGTAAGTCTTTACAGTACACCTGTGAAAATTTGCAACTTGCATATTCATAAGCTGGGGACTTCCTATAAATGGGTTTGCCGGGGTCTGCTAACACACCAAGGCATTTATTTAAACTGTGAATAACTAAATGAAATACGCATACCATGCCACATTGTCTTGCTTACGTAATCTCTTTTTTGTTTGTTTGTTTTTTGGTTTTTTTTTCTCCGGTACCGGGAACCAAACTTACGACCTTGCGCTTGCCAGGCAGGCGCTTTTGCCGCTGAGCTAAATCCCCAGCCCCTTGCTTACGTAATCTCATTAGAACCACATTCTCAACCCATTCTCCACCACATATTAAAACTCTACCAATTGACATTGCTCTTCCTTTCCTTTATTATCCCACTGAAAATAAATCTGCTCAGAGAACTCTGACCATTCTTGAAGGGCTTATCACAGTGTGTTGGGTCAACCCCCACCCAAGTTGTAAACTCTTTCAGGGACAGAGATATTATACTCCTTACCCATAGTGGAGTCTCAAAAAAAAAAAAAAAATTGGTGATAGATTGGTTGGTATTGGGACCTTTGAGAAATCCACTGCTGGCCACCTGAGCATATTAATTTGTTAACAGTTCAGACAAGAAGCTTAGTATTTCCTGCTAACTATTAACAACCACTGTGTATTTTCCATGTTCAATTTTTAAAGAAATATCAACAAGTTACTTCTTTGTGCACATTTACTCAAAGAGTCTGTTCTCCACTAGCAAAGTGGGGAGGGAAGAGTTCCAGCTGGAGAGAACAGCGGTGAAGGTGAGCATTCTTGTATTGGGAAACATTAGTGACTACCCTAAAATACAGTCTACTGGCATAACGAAAAGAATAGATTAAACTCAGAATATCAGGTGTCTAGTCCTGTCTCTGCCACTGGCAGAGCAATGAGCCAGCTTATTGCCTGACTTTCTCATATAGAAAGAGCACAGGTAGGCTGGACATCTTAGTATTTTTTCCCGTCCCAGTGTTCTTTCTTTCTTTCCTTCTTTATTTTTTGTGGCACTGGGAATTGAACTCAGGACCTTGTGCTTGCCGGGCAGGCACTTGTGCCACTGAGCTATATCCCTAGTCCTCTAATATTCTTGAACTAGAAACTTTAACCTACCCAAACATTTATCTGTGACAACACTAAATAGTTACTAGCACCAGTGGTTTCCAGAAATTATTTTCTGATAACTTTAAACTTTCCTTCATGTCTATCAATAAACATGTAACTGAGGGTACACATGCAATACACATGCAAACGACTGAGTATTCTTCTTCAGCTGAGCTAAAGCAAAACAGAAGTGGGTGACCTGGGGACCCCATCCCGTGGCCTGCTTACTTTGGGAGTGGAAGGGATGCCATCCTGCTGCAGGCTGCTCTTATGGGCAGTGTGTGCTGCTGTCTCAGGACACTTGAGAGGGTCTGACCGTGGAGTCTGTGGAACTGGAACTGGACATCCCTTGTCTTCCTCCTGAGATGTGCTGAGTTCAGGTGTGCTCTTCAAGGGAGTCCTGGGAACCTCTGCATCTCTAGTCTCACCCCTCTCGGGACTTTGTGGAGTCTTCACATAGTGAGCCTTGCCCTTCTTGCAGCTTTGATGTGGGGTCTCCGTATCTTGAGCCTCCTCCTTCTTGGGGCGTGGGCTTGAGGTATTCACACGCTGAACCTCAGTTGTGGGGCTTTGGCGCGGGACCTCCTTGTTCTCTTGTGTTGTCACCTGCTCTTCATTCTCAGACTCTTCTTCACAAAAGGAAAAGTTTAATTTCTGCTTTGGCTCTACGTCACCCATCTCAGGGAAGGTGACGTAATGTAGGCAAGGAGAGCTCTCAGAAGGAAGCGATGAATGCACAGACAAGAGAAGAACTGAAAGCAAGAGTCCCACAACTTCACCTTGCCTTTCTCTCTGCCAGCTGACAGCTGCATGGCAGGCTGTTAATTTCTCCCTTAAATACCACAAATCAGTAAGCTCTCAGCTTATCCTTATTTCCATTCTGATTAAAGAAAGCGCCAGCAACTTGCAGAGCAAAATCCATTCACGCAGGGTCTCCCTGCACCCACGTGCTGCAAAAACGCCAGTGAGGAGATTGAATTCCTTTAAGTTAGTTTGGATTTTAAAATACCCATTGGCCACTATGGGAACAAACTCATTGAAAAGAAGTTACCTGTACTGTGCTCCACCCACCATGTATAAATACCACCCTCCCCCTCCCTCCCATTCTCTACCCACCCAATGGCAATGGCAGGTCATGTGAATTGAGCACCACCTGGCTACCGTAATGATCCTTAAACAACCCTAACATCCTGGCTGGAATTCATATCCCTGATGAGGACACGCCCTTAGGCCTTTGCTGTATACATCTGCCTTACTTCAGGAATCCTCACTCCCTATTTGCAGTTAAGGCTTTTGGAGAATTGAACCAAAAATGTTTTTGCGTGTGTTTTGTTTTGTTTAGTTTTGTTTTGAAACAGGGTCTCGCTCTGTGGTTTAAGCTGTCCCAGAACTCACAGCAATCCTCCTTCCTCAGCCTCCCAAGTACTGAGATTACAGGTATGCGCCACCATGCCCAGCAAAACTTGAACAAAATTTTAAACTGACAAAAGAAAGGATAAAAAAATCAGCAAGGCACAGAGTTAGATGTTAGCACTCTAAAATGGTAATTGCTTTTGCCCAAAAATGCCTGATTTAAAATTCTTTTCCTCCCAGGCTTCGTGGCGTATGCCGTTAATCCCAGCACTTGGGAGCCTGAGGCAGGCGGATCATTGCGGATTCAAGACCAGCCTGGGCTACAAAGTGAGCTCAAGGCCAGCCTGAACTGCGTAGCAAGACCCTGTCTCCAAAAGACAAAAAAAAAATTCCTGTAATTTTAAGTAGCTTTAATATACATTACTTAGTTTCTTTCTCAGAGGGCCCTATGGGAAAAGGTAAAAGAAAATTCTGAAATAAAAAACTAAAGTACAAATGATTCAACAATGTTTTTCGTTATTCTCCCAAAGGAAATGAAACCGGTATCTCAGAGAGACGTGTGTACCCATATTCACCACACATCTATTTACCATGGCTAGGATAGGGAACAACTCAGTGTTCACCAATGGATGAATAGATTTCTTTAAATGTGATGCACAGGTGTAAAGAAATATTATTCAGCCACAAACAGGAGGCCATCCCGCCTTTTTACAACATGGATGAAGTGGAGGGCAGTATGCTAAGGGAAACAAGTCAGACACAGAAAGACCAATATTGCCTGATCTCACCAGTGATGTCAAACCTAAGTCAAACTCATAGAAACAGAGAATATTCGAGACCAGCCTGGGCTACAAAGTGAGCTCAAGGCCAACCTGAACTGCATAGCGAGACCCTGTCTCAAAAAAACAAAACAAAAAAAAGAATAGAATGGTGGATGCCAGGGGCTATTGGTCAAAGGATACAAACTTTCCATTGTAAGATAAATATAATTTTATAGGAGAAAGCCATGTAAAGCCATGTAAAAGGCAGTCTGTGAAAAAGGATCTAGAAGGACTGGCAGGAGAAATTATTTACCTGTCAATCAGAGAGACCGAGGAACCAAGGCAGCTTGCGGAGCTTGAAACAAATATTTTTTCTTTTTCTCGGAAGTCTCTGGTGTCCCCAAGCTTGTCACCATTTTCTGTCTCTTCATGGCCCCTGTACCACTTTCTCCTCGCCTGTTCCTTTCCAATCAGAGCTCTGAAAGGGGCAGCCCAAATGAGACTGACTGGGAAGAGACCGCTTTCTTGTGTTTTTTTGTTTGTTTGTTTTTGTTTCTTCAGCTAAAATTCTTTTCACGCTCCACCTTTGTAAGTGGACACACCTTATGAGCCCTCCTTGACCTTTCTTTCCCCTTCCCACCCATACAAACTGTCCCAGATAATTTTTTTTATTAGCACGCGTTTGCAGTGCATGCAGTTTACCATCATCTTGGCCAGTGGTTACAGGTACGTAACACAGTTTGATTCTCTTTTTTTTTTTTTTTTTTGGTTTTTCTCCGGTACCGGGAACCGAACTCACGACCTTGCGCATGCCAGGC
>NW_004955494.1:1869756-1872853 GCF_000276665.1 Chinchilla lanigera
TCCGGTACCGGGAACCGAACTCACGACCTTGCGCATGCCAGGCAGGCGCTTTTGCCGCTGAGCTAAATCCCCAGCCCCTTGATTCTCTTTTTAATCCCTTCCCTCCCGCCTCCCTGCCTCCCCTTCCAAATCCTCTTTCTCCATTTTCTAATTCTTTTTCTTTTTGGTACCAGGAATCGAACTCAGGACCTTGTGCTTGCCAGGCAGGCACTTGTACCGCTGAACTATATCCCCAGCCTCCATTTTCATTCTTGTTGATATTAATTTTAGCTCATGCTTATGACATAAAATTTTTACACTCATTGAAGTTATTGGGTTCCTGCACGTGGCACATCTTTATTCTACTTAGTTCCCCTTCCTCTCTCCCTCTCCTCTGGCCCTCAGTCTCCTGGATCCCTCCTCATGGCAAGACACTTGTCCTTTTGTCCTTCCATCCATCCTTAATTGTGCTGTTCCTTTGTACTTTGCCTTACTCAGGAGTAATGTATTTGTAGCACACTCACCTTTGTTAAAAGTTTCACATCCCTCAAGGGCCAATAAAAGGCATCATCAAAGGGAAAGTATGACTTGCAGGTTACTAATAAAAAATTTATCAACTGAAATTTTGGCCCCAGAAGAAATTTGTTTGTTTGTTTGTTCGTTTCACAGATCAAATAACAGGATTCCTTTCCTCCAGCCCTGGCATTGGTCGGTTTCCCACTCATGTTTCATAGCTTGTCATTCCTGCCTCTCCACTTCTGGTAGGGCCTGGCTCTACTCTCAACAGAGAGGATCTGACCCGAAATACCGACTGCATCATGGACCTGAAGGCAGGGTGCAGGGGCTGGTTGATTACAGGCAGGCAGACAGGTTATCTTTTTCACCCTCACTCCCTGGCTTTTCAGCTACCCATATTTGTGGCTACCTTGTTTGCCTAGGGAGGAACTGTGTCATTGCTATGGTTTAGATTTTGTGTTATCAGCAGTAATTCTATTGGAAGCTCACACCATTCACCTTTCTGTGTATTGTCACTCGGGATAATGAGATAACAACTGTGGCCTTGGCTTTAGGATAAGAAAGGTAAGTGACAAATAAGGAACAGACAGTCTGGGTGTGGAAAATACAACAATGAAGATTAGGCCATTGCTGATCTTGATGACTCAAGAGACTGTGAAGTTGCACAGCTTGCCTCTGGCCCACGGCTTCACCAGTTTCGCTGTCATACTTTACTCTTTTCTGCATTCCTGGCCTCTGCACATTATGGAAAATGTCATCCCTGCTTCAGCGCGTGTTCAAACCACAGGCTCGCAGCCTAGGCGCAACGTTCCCAGCACAGACGAGCTGACGTGTTAGGTGGGAGCCCATGTAATTTGTAGCATTTGGGGCAAAGGGGAAGTTTTGTCCATGAATGCCTCGTGCATAGTGGATTTCAATGAATCATTTTGGGTGAATTTGGGAAGATAAGTTAAAAATATCTCAGTTTTGCCCAAAATATTCAGAACGTGACTTTTCTTTTAAGTCTGAATGAACGCTTTGCTTATTGTAAAGGAGCTGCTGCACAGGGGGAACGCAAAGATGTCCACGGCGAGACGTGTAAGGAGGGAGCCGGCCTCGCATCTCAGGTTGTGTCTAAGTCCCTAAGTCATGTGCTTGGGAGACCTTTACCTCTTGCAGACATCTTGCCCAGTAATGAGGGAGCTCCCGGACTCCACTCTGTCTGGGCCTTGGTTCTGAGGCCTTAAAGACAAGGCAGGGAGGACAGAAGCAGGAAACTCTACCTATTCAAATCAGTGTCACAGCAGGTGGAAACTTGTCCTCACCCTTGAAGTAGACTGAGTTCCCTTGCAAAACCATAGAACTAAAGCCATGACAGATGAGCTACTCATCTAAGAGCCTGTCACTCCAAGGAGGCCATGCTGGCCTGATTGTATCCTCAGGAGAAAGAATTGCTAAACATGAGTGGGGTCGAGCGCAGTTCTACCACATTAGGAAAGAGTTAAGACTGAGTCATTGTGAATCTGAAAAAATAGTGATGCTGTATTATCACATACTTGTTGGGGCTGCCCCACTGGAAACCACTTCATACTATATATCAATATAAACAGTAAGTAGCTTATGAAATTAAATGGACAGTGTACTGAAGAGAAAACACATTGTCACCATATATTTGAACATATATTTAACATTATTGGGTTAAATCACCAAACATAAACATAAAACAATCAAGAGCCTAAAACATGTGAAGGCACTTTAACTTGGTATCGCCTCCTCCAGCAAAATCAAGTCAGCAGCCTGAGGGGCCGATGGCATTGCCTTGCCTGTCTCCCCTCATTCCAGATTTCATTTCTGGGCTGCTGGCTGCTTTCCCTGCGAGGCTGTGAGCCTGATGCGAAGGGACATCTCTGTCTTCTTCACAGCCATCCCAACACTATATGCAAAACCTAAGGTCACTAGCCTCAGTAAGAGTGAAGTGGTCGAAACTGTTCTCACAACAACAAAAGAAAACACTGAACTATCCAACAGTGACAGATGGTTAAGTACACTCAGCATCCATGTAATGGAAGCCATAAAGATGATGCATATGAAAAGTTTCCAGAAGGATGACAAAATGTCCACATTCTGACATTAATGGAAAAAGAACGCAAACCTGATATAGAGCATGACTTCAGCTTGTAGGCATAAAAAGGAAAAACACCTGATCTACCTTCTGTTTCAAGATACACTATTATATTTACATGCTAATAAGAATAAAAATTGTCCAAGATGCGAAGTCCAATAGGATATCCCATATAAAACAGAGGCAAACAAACCTGCCACACAGAGAGGGCCACATAAGAAAACTTGCTTGTTGATTTTGTCACTTTAAGGACAGAAAAAATAAATCTAGCCACCAACTTGAACTACAAGCCAGAGTTCAAGCTAGCTCGCATTTAAATTCACACTACCAGCACTGGCCAAAAAATGTCAAGCAGAGAATTTAAGTCAAAGTAGGATCAGGTTGGTGCTTCTTCCAGACGGCTGACAAAGGCAACCCCAAATCTCCTCGACATGAACTCGACCTAATCACAAGTCACCATAGCAAGGTTGAAGATTGGCATTTTTTTTTTTTTTTTTTTTT
>NW_004955494.1:1873068-1875071 GCF_000276665.1 Chinchilla lanigera
AGTCATCTGTGTTGAGATTATAGATTGAAAATACTTTTCTGCTCTTAGTTTATATAACGCAGATGCTTTTAGTATTTTGAAAGTAATAGCCGGGCATGGTGGCGCACACCTGTAATCCCAGCACACAGGAGGCTGAGGTAGGAGGATCGTTGGGAGTTCGAGACCAGCCTGGGCTACAAAATGAGCTCAAGGCCAGCCTGAACTGCATAGCAAGATCCTGTCTCAAAAAAGACAAAAAAAAAAGTAAAATAAATTTATCATAAAATTTAGGCATACTGTGTTCCAGCTGAACTCATTTTGAAACATGTCATCCTAGGGTCTCTGAATACAGTCACCTTTCCTCCCTTTTTGTCCTCCATACCTGCTCCTCAGCCAAGTGGTTCCGTAGCTACATTCATTTCCTCTCTATCATCTTGTGAAATTCTGTAGACACAGAAGAGAACTCTGATGGTCAGGAAAAAACCTCTCCTGGTCTGTGAACGTGTGTGCTAAGGGAGGTGTCCCCACCATCAACAGTTTTAGGTTCCTACTGTGTGCAAGGTACTAATAAAGCCTAGCAAGACGGCCTGTTGTACAGAGGTATCAGTCTCTATCTTCATTTATTTACTTTGCTAACAACGATTTATTGAGCGCTTGTTATGGAAGGCATTGGGAATGTAGAGATGGGCACAGCGGTTGGTGAGGTAGAATATACTGTAGCATAAGACCGAAAAAAGCGGTAGGGTTAGGGTTTGCAAATTTTACTGCTCTGTACACACAGCAAATTGGGATGGAGGCCAGGATTTTGTTTCCTGGTATAGGTATCACCTGAGGGTGTTAAAACTAGGCGGTGTTGGGGCCTCAGGGAGGGAGGGGATGCTTCCACAAAAATCCTGAAAGGAAGTCCTTCAGGGGAGAAAGTCTCTTTGTACTAAAGCTGATGGCTTTGGAAATTTTTAAGGATTTTACATGAACCTCTACTATATATTTAAAGAGCAAATTGTGAATGCCTCAAAACAGTTTTGGCCTGTCTTCTATGGTAGTAGGCTTTGGTGTCTGGCCTGAAGAGTCTGTGCACGGCCCTTGACCCAGCCAGGTAGTGCCCTGGCCCCCGCCTTGGCTGGAGGGGCTAGGGCTCCTCTTCCCTTGGTGACTACCTAGTGCTCCAAGGGGAGAGGAATACCTGGCCCCAGGGGTCAGGGTGAACTAAATATGCAAATGATGAAAGAAATTCCTATATTTTAGAGTAAAATGCTTTGTTGTTAAAGATTCTTGACTGAAAGTAGCAGTCCTGGAAAGTCATGGATTATCTCCTCGGGGCACATATCTGGCAGGTGGAACACGGGTCTTCATAGAGGGCCCTGGAGCAAACCTAACACACAAACCCCTGGGTCCTTCAGAGAATGGCAAACGGCGCCCCTCACCTGTGCGTCGGAACCCTTCTCTTGCCCGTATCCCTGATCCTTTTAATGACTAAGCCTACTTGTCATTCGTATTTACTCTGAAAGCGACTTATCCACCAGACTGACACGGAAGGATGTTCCCGAAAAAGCCCCAGCACTTCTCAGGTTTGGACCCTCAAGATTATATATATATCTCAGGAAATAAACTCATAATCTCCACCCCAAACCGTTAGCTCCACGGACGGAAAAGTTCTCAGATCCCACCCTGGTGCCCTTCGCAGCCTTCATTCACGCGTGTATTCCAAACACCTGAGTAGCCAGGGCTCCTCTGCTTCCCCTTCCGGCTTAGAAGCAGCTGTTGCCGCCCACGCAGGGTTATATAATGCATGTGTCGTGGTCCCTGTGACCACGAGACTTTAATAAAAATAATGGTGACATATAAAATCTGACGGCGGTACAGTTAGACCGCGGAGTCCTGGGCGGAAAGGTGTCAGCCCACGCGCAGGGGGACGAGCGCAGGAATGCGCGTCCTGCGCCGCGCTCCCCGCACCGAGCACCCACGCACGGAGATGCACCCCGGAGGCCGCGGCCCGGGCGGGGTGGCCGAGCCGGTCCCGAGCT
>NW_004955494.1:1875645-1891818 GCF_000276665.1 Chinchilla lanigera
GTGGCCCCAGCCTCGGCCCCAAGGCACGCTGCGGGTTCCCGGGGCCCGGGCGCCCCCTGCGCGGCGGCCCCAGGGGCTTTGTTCTCCACCCCGCCAACCCCTGCGGCCGGTCCCCAGACCCGGTTCACGCTCGTGCCTGGGTCTGCTCTGCTCCGCTCGGCTGCGGGCGTGGAGGAGCCAGTTTGCGGTCCTGGGGCCCTGGCTTTTGTTTTCCTTCCTTTCTCGCTCCGCTGGAAGCATTTCCACTTAGGAGGAAAGCCCCGGGCCAACGCCCCCGGAACGGCGTCCTGCGCGCCCCTGGGCCCCGGGCGCCCGCCCTCGCGCCCAGCGCGGCGTCTCCATCCCGGCGGCCAAGTTCACTTCTCGGACGGCCGGACTCGGAGGACCGAACGCCCGCAGCGTCCGGGGATGAGACTGGCAGGGGGACACGCGTCGTCCGCCGGTGCTCTTTCTGGGATGTTTGGAGAAGTGCAAGGTTATCTCACGTGATGTTTCGCCCAGCCACTCAGTAAGGGGCTGTGCGTGCGGAGGTGAGAGAGGCCGTGGAGGCTGAAAAGTGAGCGCGTGGGTTCGCCCTGCCGAGAGCCCTGGGCTCCTCCTCCTCCCGAGAGCTGTGGAGGTGCGCGGGCGGCGTCGCGGCTCGGGCTGGGAGCACCCAGGGGCACCGTCCCACTCGGTGGAGATGCTGGAGCGGAGAGCGCCCATGCCCGGAGCAAGCACTTGCTGCTCTCCCGGAGTCCCCGCCTGGTCCTGGATAGGGATGTAATGGGAGAAAAAGGGGCAGGGTCCGGAGAAGGGGATCAGATGATTCACGAACTGACCGCGTCCAGGCCAGGCTGCTGAACTTTGTTCAAGGGTTGTGAGCCTGCAGGGCACAGGCAGAGGTGAGATTCACGGGGCGAAGTTCCTCCTCTGCTGACTTGGTCTGTGGGGAGGAGAAGTCAGGACTCAGAAAGGTCTATTCCTTTACCCCATTCCAACGGCTTTCAAATGTTTTGACTGCCTCACCATTTGAAATTAATTCTTACATGGTCCGAACATCTGCAACCGAAACCAAAGCCTCATCAAATAGTGCCGAACCCTTGTACGTGTACATGTAATTCCAACTGGTATCCCCTCCCCCGCCCCATATTGGGCATTCAATTCAGGGCCTGTCACACTGACCAGCCTTTTTTTATTTTCGAGACAAGTCCTCGAACTTGGCATCCTCCTGTCTCAGCCTCCCAGAGCGCTGGGATTACAGGCACGTACCACCGGGCCTAGATTTTTTTTCTTCTTTTTTTTTAATTCTCAGCGTACGTACTGGCTGCCTCTCATGATTGGGATTTTTGGGTACTCATACTTTGAAAAATGGTCTCTTTTGGCTAAAGTAATTCTTGCTGTTCGACAAAAACAGATACTTTGTAACTAATTATATTCCTAATGGTCTACCCCAGCATCTACAGAGGCGTAGGAGGGGCAGGTAGAGGATGGGAAGTATTTAAGAGGAACTGAAGAAACCGGAAGGGGAGATTACTGGACCGTGAGTCAGTAGTAGTAGCTCTCTGGTGAGCGTATAGGGAGGGCAGAGGAAAAGAATCTTGCACTGAATACAGGTTGCGCTGATAAAATGATTATCGTCCATTCTTGGTATCAGTTGATAAATGATACCGACCAACTGATGGTAGCACCTAACAGCCGGAACCCTGCTCTGCCTTTTCAGTCACTGCCATTGAGCATATTTCAGTGCGGTTGTGTATATGGAGAGTGTGTGTAAGGGTGATGGTTTTCAGACTAAGTCTAGTGTGAAAAGAACCAAACTGTGACATTTATTGCAGGCATTTTACCATGGTCCCTTTGATGTAATTCTAAGCACTCTGTAATTTAATGATTGTTTCTGTTTGTTTGTTTTGGGGTTTTTTTGGTACCGGGAATCGAACTCACGACCTCGCGCTTGCCAGGCAGGTCGCGCTTGCCAGGCAGGCGCTGTGCCGCTGAGCTAAATTCCCAGCCCCTTGATGATTGTTTATGCACAACTTATATATAAGGAAATGTGCCAACGGTGGGTAAACAATGGGGAATACAGTGGGACCTCCATACTTACCGATAATTGGTCCTGGGAAGTGTTGGAGGACTACCAAAAGTGACAAGCACCCAGCAAATAGTTTAGGCTGGAAAGGGTAGTAGTAAGTCTCAAAGCAATGGACGCCAGTCAGTTCCAACTTGCAGCTTGAGTATCAAACAAATGACAAGTGCTGAGACAAAAATTTTCTCTTCAAAAAGCCTTAAGTGCCGAATTTGATGAGTTTCAAAGCAGTACCAAGGTAGGACTGTATATTTTTGGTGGTTTTTTTTTTTTTTTTTTTTTTTTGGTTTTTCTCCGGTACTGGGAAACCGAACTCACGACCTTGCGCTTGCCAGGCAGGTACTTTGCCGCTGAGCTAAATCCCCAGCCCCGGTAGGACTGTATTAACTGGCCAATAAATACATGCCTCCTGGCCTAGTTGTCTTCCTACGGCACTGTACTTTCTAAGCCTCTGCTTCCCAGCATCTCATGATGACTTTATCTAGGGATCAGAGAGGAGAGGAGACGGGGAGGGAGGAGAAGAGGGGTGCATGTCCATGTGTGACCCCTGTTCACTTCAGTCGGTTTTGGGGGGAAGCAGTTGCTCTTTGTCTGTAAACTTCTCTCTCTCTCTCATCATCTGTCTCAGTCCTAAATGACACTTTGCAGCCTGTGAAAATATTCAGATAGTGCATCTATAAAATAAAATTATGACACATCTCTTCAGAGGTAGCAGAGGAGTGAATGTCTCTGCTGGGGTTCCACAGGCCTCAGAGGGTGGCACTGGGACAAGGGCTTCCAGGAGCACCCGGTGAGCTCCTGTGGAGGTTGAGGAGGGGGAGTTCCAGAGAACAGAGGTGGGGACCAGACCATCGTCCTGATTTTTGTCCAGGGTCTTCTCTACTCTCCGGGGGCATTTTTGCTAGATGGGACTTTTTCGTATTGGTCCCCCCGTCCCCCCAGAACATTGCCTTTTCTCAGGTCTATTACCAAAAGTAGTACAACAAATACTGCTGCTTTTCTAAAATCAGAACATAGCATGGAGGTCACAGGTGGGAGGGATTGGTCTAGACTCGAGTTCCTCTCTCTAGTTTGCATTCTTAGGCGCTCCCTTGCTCCACTGAAATGCTGTCCAGGCCACGGGCATTTCATTTCATGCGCCTTCGCATCCAGGGCGGGTTCCGTTGGCATGTGTACAAACAGGGAGAAGGAGCAAGGAGTGGAGACTGAGGAGGAGAGACTCCATCCCCAGGGCACATCTGTGAGGAGGAAGTACAGGCAAGAGGGAATGCGAGGGCAGAGTGGATGTTTTTAGAGGGGGCTGTGTGTGTGTATTGGGCCAGGTTCAGCGATTCTTCAGTTGATGAATGGGAATAAGAGAATAATTCTTTTATACTTTCAGATATAGGTCTAAGTTTTGGAGCTGGGGTTGGGCATCTTTAGGAAAAATCAGAGAAGGTACAGACATAAAGATTATTTTCATTGGCTCAGGGCTTGAAAATTACATTTGTTTTTTTTTTTTTTTTTTTTGGTTTTTCTCCGGTACCGGGAACCGAACTCACTACCTTGCACTTGCCAGGCAGGCGCTTTGCCGCTGAGCTAAATCCCCAGCCCCCGAAAATTACATTTGTTGACTCTACAAATGACATGAGCAGGGGCTTCAGATTCGAGGTGAGACGCGTGTGTGTGCTCGCGCACAAGCACATGGTATCCGGAGCAGGGAGCCTTGGGATGGTGGTGCTGGCCATCTGCGCTACAAAGCTGCTATTGAAAGCAGGCCCAGATGCTAACTCTGCATGCCGGGTGGAAGCGGTCGGCAGCCAGAATATTGCTTTTCAGGCCCATGATTTACGGGCTTGCTTTTAATTTTAATATTTTCTCTCTAGAGATCTAACAAAATTTCCTTTCTTCAGGGAAAAAGATACGGTCATGCTTAGGAGTCTCCCCTCCGCCCCATGGTAGTAGAGGAGCTGTCTCCCCAGTGTCACTGAGGACTGTGGGAGCCTGAGGCTGGTGAAGCTGTGACCCTGCAGCGCCTGGTTACCTAGGAGTCTGCCCTTTGACAGTTTCTTTATAAGAGATTCACATTACGCTGCTGGATTTCACCCCGGTTATTTTGTAGGCACTTGGGTGAAATTCCCATGATTGGAAGGGCCAGGAACACTTGCTGAGGTGTCTCAAGGTATTGCTTTTATTCCTCCTGATTAGGAGTGAATTACTACCTCCTTCCCTCAGCCTCCAGTCATGCCCAAATTGCCTCTGAACACCTATATAATTTAGTGCATCTGAACGCTCCTGTGCAAATGGGTATATTTAAAATCAATCACATACTAATTTTAATCTCCACAGATTCCCAGTACATTCAAGGGAATGTAAGCATTTCTTTAACCACAGTGATGGAAAGGCATATCGTGAAGCTAGAGCTGGTGCCTGGGGCATAATCCGGAGTGCCGGCAAATCAGCTGGCTCTTTGCAGACGATAAATGACTCCAGCGTTGGAGTAGTGGAATGGGTATGGGAAGTTTGAAAATGTAGAGAGCAGCCCAGCTCCCTGGGAAGCGAAGGGAAATCCAGTTCTGGTATCCAACAAGGAAGTTGCAAGCTTTCTCTGTGTCCCCATCAGATGTCAGTGGAAAACACTTGTGGTTGATCGGAACACAATTGTGGTTGATTTGATTAATCTCACATTGGCAGACTCTCCTGGGCTGTTGGTGGATTCACTGGCTTGTGGTTTTCAGGGCAAAGTCACTTAGTGGCCTTCTGTTGTGAATCCAGCATCTCCTCTTGAAAATCCACGAGGAGAAAAGTGGTAGAGGTGGTTGATAGTATCCAGCATTTGTGTGGCCCCCGTGTGCCAGGAACTGTGCTAAACCACTGGCTTTAAAGACCTTACATGCAGTCCTCCTGGCGGTCTTCTGTGTCCTGAGAAAAGCAGATGCAGTTGTGAAGTCTGGTAAAGTGTGTGTGTGTGTGTGTGTGTGTGTGTGTGTGTGTGTACACATACACACCTCCCTCCAAGACCTGCCTTCCTTCCCCATACCCCAGTGGGAAATTAGATGGGATCTGTGAACTGGAAGGCTTATTTTTGTATGTAAAGTTAATGCATTGGAAATCAGCCATGGATTGACATATGGCTGACTTGACATCACCAAGATTAATTTCTGCCTGTCACAGGGCTGTTCATACTGACAGTCCTCTCCCCTTTGCTTTGGTTATACACTCATCCTGGGTGGTTTTAAAGATTGTTTCAGGCCGGGGATATAGCTCAGGCACAGTGCCTGCCTGGCAAATGAAAGGTCCTGAGTTTGATTCCCAGTTGCAAAAAAAAAAAAAAAAATTGTTTCAAAGCACTTACTGTCACTGGCTGGGTCTAAGGGTCCCTGGGGCTGAAATAAGGAATTTAACCTACCCCTTTAACACAGGTGTGCAGGCTGGTTTCCGGAAGCCTCAGTAATAGAGGATTTACCGGAAGTAGATACAGGATGTACTAGAGGTGAGTAGGGTGCTCAGAGGAATGAGGCACGATGCGGTTGGGAACTGGGATCGTTTATGTTTTGGGAGGTGCAAACCTGTGCAGTTGGATTATCTATAGTCTTAGTCTTCGTGGGTGGGAGCGGGTGGCCCACCCCTAGTGAGATGATGGTCTAATCCTCTGGGAAATCCGGAAAGGGTGGTCCCTTCCTGAGTCCAAGAGGACCATTTGCAAATGAAAAGGAATGAGGGAGCTCCTTTGCAGCTGAAAGAGAGTCGCCCAGGTTTCCCATTTTAGGAGAAGAGAAAAAAGCAAATAACCCAGGTTTATGTTCTGAGGCTGCAGTTTGCCTTCAAAGTGCGATTTTTTAAAAGTTCCATTTCATTGTGTCCTTTCTACCTAGCTTTACTTCTGTCCTACCTCATTAAGACCAAAAGTCAATGGAAGCGGGCTGGTTGGGTTCTGGATTCTTTTGAAGTTTCTCCCATCTCTGGAATTTGGTGACCCTTGCAGAGTTGACTAGGGAAAGAAGGTACATTGTGGGGACCAGGATTCTTGCCTCCGTGCCGGAAACAGGATTCCGTCTCAGTTTCGGGTATGCCTACGAGGGGATGATGGAAGGAAGCTGACAGAAAAGCAAGGCGCGAGGTGGAAGGGCAGACTGGCGCAGTGTCCTCCACTCTTCAGGCAGAAGGAGCTGTAAGAGGACGTCAAGCTGGGACAGTCACCACTTAGTACAGGATGACGTCAAGAAGTGCTTGACTGGGCAGGAAGAGGAAGAAATGCTGCACGTATTATTTCCCATTAGACAGGGATTGTTATGACTCAAGATCGCTTTAAATATTTTGAGATGCATTTTTTAATAGGCAGCAGTAGCAGCTGCCAAAGTCTGTCTCCTTAGGAAATGGTGGGTGATAAATTCCAGCAGGCCTAGAGGTAAGGTCATGTCACATTTCAGCAGCAGAGCTGGAAGACAGGCAGCCTTGCGTGTAGATGCCACAGCCTGTGTGTCTCACGGCCTAGGAGCTTCTGCAACACCAGTGCCCAAGGACCTGCGGGCTGACCTTTGGAGCAGTGGAGGGCAGAGTTCAGACCACTGTACATCCATATGGCCCTCTGGCTTTCCCTGGTAACAGCTGCCAGCCCCGTAGCCTCCTCATCCGGGTTCCTTTAAACAAAGACATGTTTGCTCTTTGCATGAGCTCAGTACCTGGCACTGTGCTACCAATGTATGCTCCACCAATATTTATTGAACAACCAGCTGACTATACACAGTGCAGATCACCGCATCTGGTCACGTGAACATCATAGATCCTCTTTGCAGGGGAGGCTGGACAGGTCCCACAGGGGCTGAGGTAGGCCCTAGGTGTGGCCCAAGAAGAAGGAGGGCTTGGAGCTAGAAAGAGCAATGTAGGAGCAAAGGCAGCACCTCTTTTGGGTGACTACTCTTGTTGCATCCTTCTAGGCTCCAGCTCCTTGGCTACGTTCTTATTAATATAGGAGGACATTTGGGAAACCTCAGCACATGGGATGTGAACGCTGAGAACTGGGGCTAGGCCACATTCATTATAAAGTTTTTGTGGCATTAAATGGCTTCCGATAAGGGTCACTGTTTTTGCAAAATCCATTTCCTTTAAACCTGTAATATTGTAGCCTAGGCTGGTCTTGAACTTGCAAAGATCCTCCTGCCTCAGCCTCCCGAGTGCTGGGATTATAGGCGTGTACCACCACTCCAGGCTAATTAATTTTTTTTTTTTTTTTTTGGTACTGGGAATCGAACTCAAGACCTTATGCTTGCCAGGCAGGCACTTATGCCACTGAGCTGTATCCCCGGCGCTGTGGTACATTCTTTCAATTATTGTTGGGTTTTTTGTATTTTTTGTATTTTTATTTTTTTTTATTTTTGGGTTTTGCAATAACCTTTATGCTTTCCTTATATATTTTTTCATATCCCTCTATTTAAATGGTTTCTGTGATTTGTTGAAATTTGTTAGACCTTGGGAAAATGGAGGGAATAGTACAGCGAGAACCTGTATATTTTTCACAGAATCTCCATCTGTTGACATTTTATCATATTGGCTTGATCCTTATACAGTCAGTTCCCCTATAACATGAAATACATATTCCAGAAATCTCTGATGTGAAAAATCACACGTTAAAAATCTCAGAGCTCATGAAAAAAAAGGGGTGATAGGCCCAAGCCTCAAAAACTTTGTCAGTGACACGGTGGGGGAAAAAACAGAAGCCTAACAATAATACTAGGACAGTTTGGCATATGTTACATGGTTAAGAAGCACGAAACTGCTAGGTAAACATGAAACCTCCTGTAAGACCTGGAGATTGTCTGTGGAAGTTAGTGTCAGAGTGTGGAGTTGGTGAGATACAGTGAAATGGTGGAGAAAGGGCTGTCTGAAACCGGTGGTAACAGAGGAAGTGGGTGGGAATGGCTGGAGACAGAGACCGGGGACAGCAGGTAGATGTTCAGGGTGGATGAATTTTATGTATTGCTTCGTGGCTTGATTCAGCTGAGCATGGATTCACCCGGGTTCCTCATGTTAACATCGTGTGTAGGTGGATGTGAAATTGCCTCTGATGAAATTGTGCCCTCGTATATTACTGAGGTGTTTATTTTGCAAATATTTTTTTCCAGCGTATGGCTTTCCTTTTAATTCTCGTTTTTTTTTTTTTTTTTTTTTTTTTTTTTTTTTGAGACAGGGTCTCACTCTGCAGTTCAGGCTGGCCTTGAGCTCACTTTGTAGCCCAAGCTGCTGTCAAACTCAAATGATCCTCCTGCCTCAGCCTCTTGAGTGCTGGGATCACAGGTGTGTACCACCACACCTGGCCTCCTGTGAATTCTCTTAATGTTGTTCACAGATCATAAGTTTTTAAAATTTTAATCTTATTATTTTTTTATTAATATTATTATTGGACTTTTGAAACAGGGTCTCACTGTACACAGAGTGACCTCAGACTTGTGATCCTCCTGCCTCAGCTCCCTAAGTGCTAGGATTATAGGTATGTGCTACCATGCTCAGCTCCAGAAGTTTTTAACTTTAGTGAACTCAGCTTAACAGTTTTTCTTTCAGGAATTACTTTTAATGTTGTATTTAAAAACTCATTGCTAACACAAGATTTTCCCGTGTTTCTTGAAAGTTTTATAATTGTGCATTTTATGGTTGAATCTATTCATATTGGATAGTTTTTGTGAAGAGTGTAAGGATTGTCTAGATTCTTTTTTTCTTTTTTGCATGTTCATGTCCACTTGTTCTGGCATCCTTTGTTGAAAAGTCTTTTGTTCATTGTATGCCTTTGCTCCTTCAGCAAAGATGAGCTGAATGTATTTGTATGGTCGACTGGTTTTGGCCTCTCATTGCTATATTTGCTGATATTTTTCCCATACGCTCTCTTGATTACATAGTTTTATATAAGTTGTGAAGTAGGATAATGTTCTTCAGTTATATCCTTCAGAATCGTGTTGCCGTTTGGGTCACTTGCCTTTCCATATAAGCCTCTGAATTAATTTTTCGACCTCCACTAAATAACTTACTAGAATTTTGATTGAAATTGCATTGAATTTATACCATAAGCAAATATGAAATTCTTTGTGTTCATGCTGCTTCCTAATGTATGGGTTGTACTGACACAAATTCAGCAAGCAGAAGTAGACTGACTATATACAGATACAGATATACATTGTTTCCTGACCCATTTGAAAGTTAGTTGTAGATATAAGACCATACTCCTAAATATTTGAGAAAAAAAAAAATCTCCTTACAAAACTACAGTATCCCTGCAACCCCTAGGGTAATTTACACTGATTGATCAACTACCTAACTACCTGTCTTTATCAAAGTTGCTGTTCTTTTTTTTTTTTTTTAATGCCCTTCCCAATGTGTGCAAGGCCCCGTGCAGTATTGGAATCCGAAGACAAGCAGAGGCCCTGCTTTTCAGAAGTTCACAGGCTTCAGGGAGACAGATATCAGAGAGATTGTAATAGGCTGCGATAAGGGCTACGGATGCCTTACAAGAGTACGCTAGCGGCAGTGTGCTTTTGGAGGGAAGAGGATGACTTCCCAGAGTGGAGTTCTGGATCCCGAGCCCAAAGCCACGGTTCACCGTCCTGCTACTGATGAGTGTATTTCCCAGCCCAGACAGGCTGGTGTCCATTTATGGATGAAGGACACAACAGACAGGATATCATTGCCTCCCTCAGTTTCTTTCTTTCTGGGCAGCAAGAACTGACCAGGCAGAGGAAGGAGGAGGCCTCCAAGTGCAAGGCTGAGGAACGGGGACTCTGTCCTCTAGGTCAGCTGTATTTCATAGACCTGGTTTTGGCTCTGAGTGTGAAGGATCCAAGCTAACTGTGGCTACACAAGAGGGGTTTCTTTTTTATGTGACATCAGGACACAGCTGGCCAAGGGTTAGAATATGATCTCAAATCCTAACAATCCCCAGTGCTCTACCCCTCCCCCATCATTCTACTGTCTAATTTTGCTCGGGACCCGGGTTCATGGTGATTTTTGGCTCTGTCGTTCCCTCCATATGTCAGCACCTGCACGTTCCAGGCAGGAAGATGGAGGAAGGGATGCCGTGCTCCTTGGCTTTTGGGTACGTGCTGGAAATCATACACCTCATTTCTGTCCACACTCCACTGGCTGGAATTTATTCGTGGAGCCAAACCTGCATGCAGAAAGGTGGCGAGAAACACAGGCTTCATTTGGATGGCCATGTACCAAGCTAAAAATAGTGAGTTCTGCTCTTTGTGAGAGTGTATTGAGAGGCAGCCTGCAGCCCTGATATCCCAGCAATTGTTTAAAAAAAAAGCCTTCTGTAAAATTAGTGCCTTAAGATACTCCATGAAAATACTGTATTGACTGGGGATATAGCTCAGTGGCACAGAGCCTGCTTGGCAAGCGCAAGGTCCTGAGTTTGATTCCTGGTACTGGCAAAAAAAGAAAATAGTGTATTAACCAGATGCTTTTGGGAAACATTAAACAATGTATTGATCTCATCTAGGTTCTCAGTGCAGTGACATATTGATGGCTCTGATGAGCTCTAGTGTAAAGGCATACATTGGTCTTTGTTTAACCTAAGATAACTAAGTGAAAACACCCTTTCAACAACATTGTATTTACTTTGCCTTTTTTGCAGGCTCCCCATTATACTAGCTTTAGAATCACTGAGGATTCCTTTGCAGTGATGCAAACGTTTTTAAAGCTGTTCTGAATTTAAGAGACATAGTCGGCAGAACTGTGAGTCGAGGTTCAGTCAAAAACAGAATGAGCAGAGGATGTAGTTGTCACAGGGACTTGATCTTACATAATTGTGAGAGCTGGTTAGACAGTGTAAAAACTCAGTGATCACTGACCGGGCATGGTGGTGCACACCTGTAATCCCAGCACTGGGAGGCTGAGGCAGGAGGATCATGGAAGCTGGTGTCCTTCATTATGGAATTGAACACACCCAGCTCAGCAGTCAAAGGAGCCGAAGAAGGGCCAGAGGAAGACGGCTCCAGGGGCCGCTGCCCCTCACCTCTGCTGAGCCTGTGGATGAGCTGCAGTGCAGGTGGCTGCTCAGTGCTCCTGCGCGCACCTTCCAGATACAGACCCAGCCTGGCTGCTGCTGCTGCACTTCCACAGCCCAGCTGGAAAAGCACAGGGCTGGGAACTTGGAGGGTATGGTTCAGTCCAGCGAGGCTTGTGCATTGTAAAGCCACCACACCTGTGTACCCACCAGATGACCGGTATAGAACTGTTTACGGCAAGCCTAGCTGCAGTAGCTGTAGACTGGAAATAACCTAGAGGGCCATTGACATGAAGTAGATACATACATTGCTACCTGCAGATGATAGTGCATTGATGGACGAGATGCTGCTACATCCATCCACATGGATGAATCTTACAAAAACACTGAGCAAAAGAAGACAAAAACTACGGTTGCATGTATAGGTATTTCAAAACAGATACAGCTGCTTCATGGCAGGTGAATTCAAGGTCCTGGTTCTTTCTCAGAGCGGATAAATGCCCTGGAGGGCGCTGAAGGGGCTCCCCTGGGCAGGTCATGTTCTGTTTCCTGACCCAGGGGCCATGCCTGGCCAGGTACACAGGCGTGTTCCCTTGGGGACATGCAATGAGTTGTATAGTTGCCATTCATGTCCTTACCGGTTATGCTGCAGTAGAAAGTTCAAAGTTTTCACAAGCTGTGGAGTCATCGTGGGGAGGCCAGTTTGGGGGAAGGAAGCTAAGTTATAGCTGATTGAACCCTGTAAGGAATGGGCTGAGTACCCAAGGCAGTGGAAAATGGAGAAGAACAAAGCCTGTGGAGGGCCACACGCTGCGATCCCAGGCTGTCCTTTCTCTGTCCTTGCCAAGTGTTGCCAGTATGGTGTGTACAGGGGACACCTCCTGGGCTCTCATCTCCGGCACAAAGAACCACCAGTGTGGCGGACTCGGGGACACCATAATGTTGCAGACCCGGAGCAGACCCCAGAACCTTTCTAATGGCCCTTGCGGTCCTGGTACCTTCTCAGGGAAAGCTCCTCTGGAGTCTGGTAATAGTGCACAGGCATGGTAAGGGGGAGACGCAGAAAGGTGGGGGAACTTGATGCTTCCAAAGCTCAACCTTTATTTCCAAACTCACCTCTTTCTGAGCGCTTTTTCTTTAACTCTGACAAACACGAGGTGGTTGTAGCTTTTCTGCCTTACGAAAATGTAATTTCCCTCTTGATGCTTTCTGTTTTAATGAATTACCAAGTTGGTTGACATCATGATTCTTCTATTGAAAAGTGCCTCGGACTGTCAAGTGTGGGTTGGCTAGTCCTCCACCGTGTCTGGAGTGTCAGGGAGACTACGCTGTCTGTGTCCTGTATTCTCTGATGCCCTGGACAGTTACCGGACAGCATTGTTAGCTAGATTGTAGATGGTATTTTTAGTGCCTGGATAGTTAGGGTTCAGAGCATTAATAAGTTTGCTGAAAAATGAAGTTCAAGTAGCTTAGTGTTCAGTTTTGAATTTTTTTGAATTAGCATGAAGACAATAAGGACTATTCTGCAGCATTCTCAGCCTCCTCTAGGCTGCATTTCTACTTGTACAGCCCTCAGATTCCCTCAGTCTAGAGGGTGCTTGTGGCTGCACCCTAAAATTCCACCTTACCTTGGGTCCACGAAGCACTGGATTGCTGCTCTCTTTCTGTAGCTTCTTGTTTATCTCTGGACTGTGATTTCTTTGTCTTCAGGGAGTATGTCTTCTTTTACTTTGTGTCTCCAACATCAAGTTCCGTAAAAACGCAGTGATCAGTGACTGAGTCCCGAAATTCTGGAAGCAAAGATGGTTGACCCTTGACGAATGCCCACGTCTGAGGGGAGAGAGGGAGGGAAGCGGAGCTGCGCTGATCAGGGAAGTAGGAAGAGATCCAAAATAGTATTCCATCAGGGACATCAAGGAAAAGGAGGAGAACTACTTGAGGAATCAGCATATACCTTGTTTTATGTTTTTTGGGGTTTTTTTTGTCTTTGAGACAGTCTTGCTATATAATTGTGGCTGGCCTTGAGCTCACTTTGTAGCTCATGCTGGTCTCGAACTTGCAATGATCCTCCTGCCTCAGCCTCCCAAGTGCTGGGATTGCAGTTGTGTACCACTACACCTGGCAAGCATATACCTTATTGAAGCAAATGACACTGAGAATTTTTTTTTAAATAAAGAGCTTTGGGATTCGTCAAAGTTATTAGTGGCCATGTAGAAAGGTGAAATGGAAACAAGATCTCAAGCTACTAAGGGGAGAGTATGCGATAAGATGAGGAAGCTATCTAGACAAGTGAAGCTGTGAGAAGAAGATTTGGAAGTGGCTGGTCAGAATGGCAGAACCGAATCAGCTGAGTGGAGGACGCAGCTGTGTGTGAACGCAGCAGCGACTGTGTGCAGCATCCTTCCCCTCCCCGACTCCTGTTGTCTACAGTGACTCACTGGGCGACAGATGAGATGAGTGTGTGAACATCTCCAGGGTCCAGTATGAGGCTGAGTCAGGAATACCTTTTTGTGAAGCATTTTTTAAAAATTTGTATTCTCAGGGCTAGGGATTTGGCTCAGCGGCACAGCGCCTGCCTGGCAAGTGCAAGGTTGTGAGTTCGATTCCTGGTACCGGAAGAAAAACAAAAAACAAAACAAAACAAAATTTGTATTCTCCCTTTCCCACAGGAAACATGGTAGAATGGTGCTTACCTCAAGATATTGACCTTGAAGGCGTTGAGTTCAAGTCAATGGCCAGTGGGTCCCATAAAATCCAGTCTGATTTCATGTAAGTACTTTGGAACCCAAGGCTTCCTGTACCATTTCCTTCATTCCCACGCCCCGCCATTTTTCCAGGGCATAAAAGCTCTTATCAGAGGGTTCTTCAGATAAAGCGGCTGCAGATGCTCTGAAAATACAGTGTATATTGTATTTTGATTTCATATTGTATCAATTTCATATTGTATTCAATATTTGATTTCATATTGTATCAATTTTCTAGCAAGAATATCTAGCTTTCATCAAATTTTCAGTGGCCTTCCTGACTCAGAAAAGCTAAGAACTCCTGCCATAAAGCTTCTCTCAGTTGCTAAGAAATTAGGTGGACCTCACTTGAAGTTTGGTGTTAAGGTTTGAAAGAGTGGAGTTGGATCTCATTGTAGGTTAGGACATCTGTGGGCCAAAACTTGAAGTTCTTACTTTTTTTTTTCTATGTAGTACTGGGGATTGACCCCAGGGCCTTTACATTGAGCTATATCTCCAGCCTCACACTCCTCTTTTTAAAATTTTAAGACAGGGTCTCACTGAGTCACTCAGTTGCCCAGGCTGGGCTTTAACTTGTGACCCACCTGCCTCAGCCTCCCAGAGTGCTGGGATTACAGGTTGCACCACCAGTTTTGGGTCCTGTATAATTGGTGCCTTGTGAGTTTTGTGAGGAGGAGCAAATGGAAAAAAACCTTAAGGATAATTTGGTAGCTTTAGCTTCCTCACTGGGCTGAAACCGTGACAGATACAAGTGGGAAGAAGGAGATGGGAACAAAGTGACAGCTGTGTGGAAGATATCAGGCTCAGGAAGTGCAAGAAGAATCACCGGGGTTTATGCTGAGAACACACTACGCGTTCTGGAGGGGCCTGAGGAAGGATCTTCGTTCTGGCTCTGACTGTCCTCATCATAAGCTGTGATGGAGGAGGAGGAGGAGGAGGAGGGCTGTGTCCATGATCAGGGGCAGTAGGTGGCAAGGCTGCTGGACCCCAAGTTCCGACTGCAGCGGGGTGATCCTCAGCTGGTGAGCTCTGTACTCCCGAGCCTTGCCGGTCTGATCTGTGAGGTTCAGCCGTTTAAGGCTTTGTTACTCAGAGCTCTGCATACAGTTCATTTGTGTTGTGTTGCTTTGTTTGAGGGACTGCATTTTAGAGAAAAACACAACACAGTTTTTCTTCCTGATTTCAAGCCCAGTACCTGTTTGGTGTTTTTCAGCTATTTTCGAAAGGGACCCTTCTTCGGCCTGGCCTGCTTCGCCAACATGCCCGTGGAGAGCGAGCTGGAGCGCGGGGCCAGGATGAAGTCTGTGGGCATCCTCTCTCCTTCCTACACCCTGCTCTATCGGTACATGCACTTCTTGGAGAACCAGGTTCGGTACGTGGCTTCCACACTCGTGTGTGGGCAGTGGCAGGACCAGCCAGCTGGTGTGTGTGTGTGTTCGTCCGTCCGTCCATGTGTCTGTGTCCCTAAGACAGGAGCCAGGTGCCAGGACCATAGGTTCTTCTCCATCTTGGCGATGGGTGAGGCCTCAGGTGGCGTCCTTCATTCCAGCCAAGGGGCTGTGAATACTTCTTCATCCTGCAGTGAACGCTGCGGCAGATTTGTGTTTTCAGTTTATATTAATATTGGCATTGCTTTCCATTAATTAAAGAATTTGTTTACATGTATATCTTCGTTTTCCTTAAGCCTCAGTGCTTGCCTCCTTGTCCCAGGTGGGCGAGCAGACTAACCTTTAATGCCTCTTCTCTCAGTGTTTGGGGTAACAGAAAGAGCACCTTTAACAGAAGCAGCAGAACTAAACTTACTGGGTTTTTTTTTAATTATGCAAGTAACCTACTTACACTTCAGATTGTGAGGGAGGAAATCTATCTTTAATTCTGGAATTACTCTTAAAATTTTAGTACATTTGTCTCTTTTCTAAGACTTATGTATGTACTTTTAAAAACTATATTTTGTAGCCAGGTATGGTGATGTGTGTGCCCAGGAGTTTCTGTTTTGGTGATTTTTTTTTTTGGTCTTTTTGAGACAGGGTCTTGCTATGCAGTTCAGGCTGGCCTTGAGCTCACTTTGTAGCCCAGGCTGGTCTCGAACTCAAAGCAATCCTTCTACTTAAGCCTCCCAAGTGCTGGAACTATAGGCATATGCCACCACCCCCAGCCAGAGCCCAAAAGTTTGAGGCCATCCTGTGCAAAGGAGTGAGATACTGTTTCAAAAAATACACACACACATAACGGTGGTACTATGTATGCAAATCATAGCCCATACTTTTGGAATTTAACATTATTTTTAAGCTTTTTATAGGGGGCTGGCGATTTAGCTCAGCGGCAAAGCGCCTGCCTGGCAAGCGCAAGGTCGTGAGTTCAGTTCCGGCACTGGAGAAAAACCAAAAAAA
>NW_004955494.1:1893309-1900781 GCF_000276665.1 Chinchilla lanigera
TTCAATGATTCACACACATCCATGGGTGGGCAACTGCAGTCGGTATATGGTGGGCCAATTGTGTCACTGTTTCTCTGTGTCATGATAGATCCCAATTGAGCGGTGGCAGCCTGCCTAAGGGCCGGCGTGCAATAGCGCTCGCCGCCGCATGGCTCCCCATGCGCTGGGAGCCCACCCTCCGGGAGCCAGCAGGCAGGAAGCTAGCCAGCCAGAAGGCTGGCGCTCCCCACCCGCAGCTCCCTGTGCACCGGAAGCCCTCCTTCCAGGGAACGACGAGGTCGGGAGTGAGTCGCCGGTCCAAAGACCCAAAAAAACCGGCGCTCCCCGCCCGAGGCTCCCAAAAATAAGCTTTTATAACATATAATCTGTCTTGATTATTACCTCTGAGAGAACATAAAATTGTAGAGAAAAAAATTTTTAAATTTACGTATAAGTACAGAAGGATGAAATCTTTCCAAATATTAATACTTAGATATCTACTGTCAATATCAGTATATTCTAGAATAAACAAACTTTACATAAATAGGACTAATTTATGAAAATTTCCTTCTTCAGATAGGCAGTTGTAATGAAATATATTTAATATAGTTGCACCCAGCGAGATAAGAAGAAAAACTTGAGCTGTCCCACAAGTTTACATGGTTATGCCCTATGGCTGAGCATTTAGCATATTTCTTTGTTTTTTCTTATCCAGCACAAGGGATTGAACGAAGAACCTTCATGTTAAGGTATATCCCAGTGCATTTGAATTCATTTTATTTTATTTGAGACAGGATCTCACTGAGTTGCCCAAGCTGGTCTCAAACTTTGGGTTCTCCTGCCTCAGCCTCTCAGACTGCTGAGATTATAGGCATGAATCACCAAGCCCAACTTTAGCAAGTTTCTGTACTTTTTTTTTTGTAAAGGTGCTTCTCTACTTTTGGGAGCTGCTACTTTTGGGAGCTGCAGTAAATGCCTTCATGTAATATCTTTCCTGGTACTTAAACTATTTTTTCAATTGGCATTTTAGCAGTAACATTATGTAGATTTTTTTTGGTGTTTGGTTTTTTTGAGACAGGGTCTCACTATATAGTGCAGTCTGGCCTTGAACTAACTTATATAGCCCAGGCTGGTCTCGAACTCTCTCGAATTCACAACAATCCTCCTGCCTCAGCCTCCCGAGTGCTGGGATTACAGCCAGCACGCCTGGCTGGCATAGAAATTTTTAAAAGAATGTTTTTGTTAAAATCCTGAAACTTTAAAAAATTATTTAAGAAAAATTAATTTCCCAAATAGGCAGTACATTCTCATGGTTCAGTAGCCTAAACTGCATGAAGGTATTATGTTAAAGTACTGATGCTGGGCACACATCTGTAATTCCAGCACTTGGGAGGCTGAGGCAAGAGGATTGTTGTGAGTTTGAGACCAGCCTGAGCTACAAAGTGAGCTCAAGGCCAGCCTGAACTGCATAGTGAGACCTTGCCTCAAAAAAAAAAAAAAAAAAAAAAAAAAAAAAAGTTCTGACTGAACTGCAGTAAAGGAGGCTAAAAAATAAATAGCTCAATTAAGATAGAGGATTTTTTTGTTACATAGTAGCGTACAGCGTTAGACTGTGCACTGATTGTTCAGGGACGCACATCCCTCATACCCCAAGAGTGCTTTTGTATTCTGAGTTATTCTTGTTCAAATGCTCACCACTACCACATCTGCATTCCAGCTCACAGGGAAGGGGGGAAGAATGGAAATTGCGTTCGTCACTTGTCATCTTCTAATGTCAAATCCTCAATCACAAAGACACACCTCGCGGCGAAGTAGACTAGGAAATGTGGTGTCTCTGTGGGTGACTCTGAGAACACAAAATTCTAGGGTTTGGTTTATAAGCAGGAAGAAAAGGAGAAGTGGATTTTTAGGAAAAAAATCACCTCTGCTTCTGGCAGAGGCCACCCAGGTGTTTGGGAGACGTCGGGGCCTCATCCAGCTGCTGCTTCCAGGCTAACTTCCGGGATTCCATGTGACATGCAGCGGTCCTTTGCACTAGACCGGGGCATGGCTTTCTTCCCCTGAAGACTCATAAAACAAGGGACAAATCCCCCACGTTCTGCCTCCCATAGGCCATACAGAACATAGGATAGGAACCACAGTACAAGCTGGTATTCGGAAAAGGAGAGATGGACAGAGAGAATCAGTCGTTAGCGACTTGCCGGCACAACCTTCTGTTGAGTGCGGGTTGTAGACTCCTTGTCCTGGCAGAGCAGTTGGTCCTGACTATACCTTGGTGCTGCGGTGTGGAAGCCCTTGTCCCTTTCCCTCTGTGGCTCCTGGATTTGCTGTTTAGGAGACTCTTTTCTCTGTCTTCCTCCAGACCCACATCTGCAGAGGCCCAGGGGGAACAGGCCCTTCTTGAGGCCACACAGCTTCAGAACACACTTCCTGCTGGGCAAGTTGTGGGTCTAACAGTTTCTTTAGGACTTGGAAGGCCACAGGCTTTTATGGGCCAGGCATATGACAATATATGTCCCTCAGAAACTAAACTGGCTTCTTCTCAGTGTTCACTTCAGTCATTTCCAGGTCTTGACCCCTAAAGATCACTTTCAGATCATGGTTTTTAAATTAGTATGCTCTATGGGATTTTTAATTTTTCCTGAGTCTGTTTTATGGATTTATGGATTCTTTCCTATGTTGAGCGTTCATGGTTTCCATCATTTTCCTAAGCTCCTCTATTTTTTTTAAAATCTGTATGTGCTCTGAAGTCACTAAGCATGCCTGTCATTATGGTCTCCATCTCTATAGTTATCTGAGAAAATATTTCTGATTTGATTTTTTCTCCAGAGCCTTTTGGCTTTCGGATTGTTCCACCTCATTGCCTCCTGTGTTTGCCTTTGGGGAGTTGGACATCTGGGGTTGCATCTTAAGGGTCTTCTCATTTTGTGTGTGTGTGTGTATAAAATTTTTTTTTTAGTTTAACTCCTGGGTTGTTGCTTATAAATTGCCTATGGTGAGTAGCTTTATTGCTAGTATTTAGAACCCTTAGGAGCTGACTGCTTCTCAGGTGATCTTACCTCTTCAATTTATCGGGGATGAGAAGTTACTGCCCAGTTGGCCCAGTGCCTGGTTCTTTTGCTCTGACCTATAGTATTTTTTATGACCCTTAGGCAATCTCAGTCTTGGTATACCAGGAAGAACAACTGGTTAGAACCATCATATCACTTTGGCTAAAGTGGTACAGTCAGCAATAACAATAGCATCAAACACACAGCCTAGAAAATGACAAACTGAAGTAACTTAACTTGCCACCTTTAACCATATGTACTAGATTGTGGTTGTATCACAAAATCTAAAGTGAACCAGAAAATTGGATGCAGTAAACAAGCCCTCAGTGTGGCAGGGGAGAAAATTTAAAAGGGGTTAGGAGGAAAAATAGAAGAAAAAGCAGAGATTAGAAGCAAGGTCAGAGGACAAAGGTGATCATGCAAACTTTGGGAAACAGGTGCATGCAGAAGACAGGAGGGAAGAAAGAAGGAAAAAATAAAAACAACACAAGAACAACAAAAAAACTAGAAACCATATTCATATTCATGTAAAAACAAGAACAAACAATGAAAAAAAAAACAAAGAAAAGAAAAAAATAAGACACACTTTAAGATGTGTCTCTGCTGCCACTGGTAGACAGCGTGGACGGACAGAGCTCAGGTCTGCACCGATCAATTCTGGCAAGCCAGCAGCAGCTCCAGGACGGGGTAGTGGAGAATTCTAGTGAGCCCGCACCTGTGTTTCCACTGAAGTTCAGGCTAGCCTCTGGCTGCAAGGCTGGAACCAGACCTGCGCAGCCTGCAGCAGTCCCCAGGCCCCCTGTGGGCTTGAACTGGGCTGGGAGCCACTTGGTGGAGCCAGCAGCCACTCGGGTCCAGAGCTCAGTTGGCCTGTCCCCAGGATGGCTCCCAGCCCGTTGCCCTCTCTTGCTGGAAGTCCTAAGGGGAACAACTCACCACCAGCCACTGCAGTCCACTGCTCCACTCCACCGGTGTGCTTTTCCATGGAGGCTTCTGGGGTTACCAGCAGTCACCAGGCATCTGCAGGTTTAAGCCTTCCATCCCACACCGCGTGTCCAGACTTAGGGAGAAAGCTCTGCCAGCCTTCTCCTCCTTTGCTGAAGTTTTTCTCTTTTCTCTCCCCATGGGCTTCAATTCTTGCTTCAGATCCTTTCTTCCCTCCTCCTTCTCTTCCTTACTTTGCTATATGCCAGTGCGTGGACACCAAATCTCAGAGAAGCTGTTTTTCTGCTGCTCACCACTCTGCCATCTTTCACTTGGTAAGCTCTAAACTACTTACTGGGCTCTATTTATGGCCTATCACCCTTTCTCTCATGTTGGCAACATGGAGGGAATACTGGGAGACAATACTCTAAATATGATCTTTACAAGTGGGCTGACCCCCTTGGTTCTTTAAGAATATTTAACTAGAAACTTTTGTCAATGCCTTGAGGAAGACTCTTATCTCCTGCTGTTTGGGGACAGAAGGATTGGCCTTTTCAGCCCCATAGGGCCCCAAGTTATTGGAGCCTCAGTTGATTTTTTTATTGTAAAATTTGGAACTCATTGCCCTTGGTAAGCTGAGCTGGCCAGTTCTGTTTTCCTCCTGTCACAGTGGCCCACTATGGTGAAGAGACCCAAGGGGCAGGATGCATACATCAGCGTTGTGTTTGCAACTGGTTCTCCAAAGGTTACATATTCAGGTGACACAGGGTCTGTCTTCCAACTTACTGAAGTTTTAGCAAATCTTTTCACTACGTTTTAACAAGAGTTACCAGCTTTCTAGTTTTTAGTAGTTTTTTTTTTTTTTTTTTTTTCCCATCATCCCCCGGTTCTGGCTGCTAAGCCAATGATGCTATAGTTTTTGATACCATGGTAACTTATTTCTAGGTACCATCTTCTACTCAGGTAAAATATGGCCTAGGTTACTGTAATGAAGAGCAGAGCCAAAAACCTGGCTCAAATGAAATAGAAGAGCAACTTTTCTAGTATGAGAGCCCCAGAGGCAGCGAAGCAGGCCGGTGTGGGTGGTGAGTGTTGTGCTGGTCATTACAGGGTCCAAGTCATTCTGTCTTAGGCCACTTCCTGGAGTGATATTCTCAGCCATGTGGTAGAGGCTGACTCACTCTTACATATTCCAACCAGCAAGAAGGGGCAATGGCGTGGAAACTTGGACATAGCACTTCTGTTCGTAGTTGTGTGCCCATTCCTGGTTACGAGCCACACCTACCAGCAAGGGTGCCTGTGAAAAGTAGTTAGGAGCTGAGTGAACATGTGACCATCTAAAGTTTGGAAGATTCTCTTACTACAGGAATACCTGAGCAGCAGTCTCCACTACAGGCGTGTAGTGAAAAGTTATACTTGTTCCCATATCCATCCCCCCATCCCAGTAGTCACTGGTAAGTTTTGTTTTTTTTTTTGTCTTTTTGAGCCAGGATCTCGCTATGCAGTTCAGGTTGGCTTTGAGCTCACTTTGTAGCCCAGGCTGGTCTCGAACTTGAACGATCCTCCTGCCTCGGTCTCCTGAGTGCTGGAATTACAGGTGTGAGCCACCATGCCCGGCTATCACTATTAATTTTTCACGTTTCTTCCCCAAGTCTGTATGTGTGGATACACAATGCAAATACACGTTCTTCTCCTCCTTTCATGTAAAAGGTAACTGTTAAGAATGTTTGTACCTTGCCTTTTTCATCCAGTGGAGTGGAATATGATCTCATAGCGGTCCACTGAGAGACATCTTTGTTTTCTACACTCATCTTCTGTGCCCTGTGTAGAAGAATGGTGCTTTATCTATCAAGTCCTTTACTGATAGGCATTTGGTTTTCTCCAGCTCATTGTTATAAATGATGTTGCCCTGAATAGTATGAACAAATATTATTCCACACAAGAGTGGCATATCTATACATTAAATTTCTAGAAAAGGAACTAGTTACTTTTTTTTTTTTTTTAATCTTTCTCAGGCAGGGTCTCACTATGCAGTTCAGGCTGGCCTTGAGCTCACTTTGTAGCCTGGCTGGCCTCAGACTTGCAACAATCCTCCTGCTTCAGTCTCCTGAGTGCTGGGATTATAGGTGTGAGCTGCCCTGCCCAATGAAGCTGGTTGTTTAAAGTGTATATATTTGTTATTTTATTTTTTGGTTTTTTTCCAGTACCGGGAATGCAACTCAGGACCTTGAGCTTGCCAGGCAGGCGCTGTGCCGCTGAGCTAAATCCCCAGCCCCTATTTGTAATTTTAATAAACTCTGTCAAATTGTTTTCCATAGAGGGTGAACCATTTTGCATGCTCCTCAGTAATGGACAGTGCCTCATCACAATGCCAACACAAAAATAAAAGTTTTGGACTTTCAGCATTCTGATGGATAAAAAATAGCGCGTTAGTATACTTTTAATTGTCATTTTTCTTATTTTAAGTGAAATGAGCATCATTATGTCTACAGGTCGTTGCATTTCTGTTTCGTCAGCTCTCAGTACTTTGCTACATTTTGTTTTTCTTGTTGACCTTTTGTTACTAATTCCTAGGAGTCTGCTATATAATAAGGAAATGTGTTCTTTGAGATATAAATTGAAAATTACCTCCTGCTTTGCCATTTAGCATTACTTTTCTGTTATGTACATATTTTTCTTCTTTGAATTCATTCCTCTTCTTATGGCTTTTCGATTTGGAGTCATAGCTAGAAAGGTTTTGTAGCTCGATGATTAAAGAAGACGAGGTAAACTGAGAGAACAGGTTTGTACAGCACAGCATGAACGGAATCAGGTCTGGGCGGGCGTAATACTTGCCTGAGCACTGCTTTTTGTACATGTGAACTAGACTTGATTCTGCTGCACCTAATCCGTGTTTTATATTCATTCTGACTGCTGATTCTCTAGACTTACAGTGCTTCATCTGAACTCTTGCCTTCCGTATCTCTTAGTTACTTTTCTCTCGTTACTGAAACAAAATACCTAATGCCCAAAGCTAAGGAAGGAAATGTTTATTTAGCTCACAGTTTGTGGAGGTTTCAGGCCATACTTGGCTGGCTCCATGGCAGAGTGGCACATGGCAGAGGGCAACATTTCATAGCAGCAGAAGACAGCAAAAGCAGCAAGAGCAAAAAGGGAGATGCAGCCGAGAGGTAGGCTCTTTCCCTCCCTTACATTGTCTGCGAACTACCCATCCCAGTACTGGATCATGGATCAGTCAAAAACTCTAGAAGCCCGCTCCCTGACTACATGAGGCTTTGGGGGGACATCTAGACACAAACCATAATAGTATCTCTCTAGAGAGCCCTTTTTATGATGATTTCTTAATTATCAAAAGATATTAGACAACTATTTCCTAGTTGAAAAAATAATTAGAAAAGAGAAGAGGGGCTATAAAAGAACAGAAGGGCTCTAAGACATGTAATGATATTTTTTTTTATTTTAAAGAATAAAAGAAGGATAACATAATAATAGGGGGGACTTAGCAAATTACAGACAAAA